>NC_054082.1:39997941-40252941 GCF_017562075.2 Anopheles merus | reverse complement strand
TAAAGAGGAGATAGAGATTTTTCAAATTTGTATTCGTTTATAGACATTATTTCTATTCCATACAGGATTTTCGGAATAACCCAAGCATTAAAGATAAGCACTTCTCGACTAGCAGGTTTGTTTGGTGTGGGCACAATGGCTGTTTTTCTTAATGGAAAAGTAATCTCAGAAACGAATTAAATATATTTACTTCAACTAATGTCATTTGGAACGCTTGTTGAAGTTTGTTCTTATTCCAGTGGTCAGTTAGTTTTTATTATTATGCTTCAGGCTTTGTTATGCATGGGAGAAATAGGCAAGTATGAATGGTAAGTTATTACTTAGATAATTGTAGTTCAATCCAAAGACGACCAAATCAACTTTTTTTTAAGAAACACGTTAAGAATCAAGTATGTTCATAGCAAACAATTAATCCAAAAAAAAATTACACAATCCTAATTCCTTAACGTATCTGTTACAATTACATTTTTCATTCGCCTTTTTGCTTGCAGAATTTACATTTGCAATTCTGATTAGTTTCTCTCAGCAGCGTCAATTGAATGTGCAAATGATAAGCGATACAACGCAACATAGCGTCCCTCCCATCCGTCATCGTTTGCTAGCTTTCGTCAATTATTTGTGGTTGCGCGAAAAGAAGAGCAAAGAAAAGCAAAAAAAAACAAAAGGAAAATCTCCAAGAAACCCACCTCTAGCGGAATCAACTCACGAGCTGCCTGTTCTCAGCCAGGCTTGCAATTGACAGCGCCCCGAGCGCATTCCTTGCGCAGCTGGGCAGCAAGCGAAAGTAATGCGATAAACATTTGCTTCTGGCATCAAATTAACGTCATCCTGCGGTGTGCTACAAGTTTTGTGATGACAATACTCCATCTTTGCTCACGGACCGGACGGACAATCAGACTAGGGTCCCCTCGATGTCACTCCCCTCTACTCCCATCCCCCTCACTCACGCTTAGCCGCGCACGCAACGCATACAATCAAAAAAAGCAAACAATCAAACAGCCAAACAACACACAGCAGCAGCGACAGCAGACCAGTAGCACATCGAGGACATTTGATTTTCTCATTTCTTTTCGGTGTCTCTCGAGCGAAGAAGAGCGGTGCAGTGACAAACACAAAGTTTGTTGATTGTTTGGTGCGCTTTTCATTAACTTTCTGTTTTTGATTTTTCACGTGATGCGAAGGCAGCATCGTGTCATTGTCAGGAATGCGAATGTTTCGCGCGCCAACCCGTCATTTGTGCTGTGGCCAGGAGCACATTTAATAAATGTACCGTGCGTGCCGATCGGCCGTTAGGTTTGACAAGCGAAAAAAAGTTGTAGTTGATTGGGCTACAAAAGGTGGCGAAGCAAAACGCTGAATGACATTGAAAGGCAGGAAGCAAAAACAAAAAATAATAACACTCACCGGAACAGCTGTTTCGCGCGATGAAATATCATCGCACAGCACGAACGCACGTGCTCCGAAGCCGAGCGATTTTTGCCGAATGGTAGCCGAGTTGTCGATGTACAGTGGATGGCAAAGGTTGTGGAACACCACACGCGTAATGGGCATGGCTTGCTTACACGTGGTCGATGGAGACGCCCAGTGGATTGTAACTAACGCAATGCTCCGATCCATCGAAAAGCACAGGGAAAATTAATTTTAGTTTGAGAAAATGTCGTTTCTAATATATACTTATATGGAGCAAATATTAGTTATTATTAACAATGTTAAACTTATTAGGCAAATTTGTTTCTTACTCCATTTAATATGTTGTGTTGTCATAGTTTAAACATAATAATTTGTCTTTTTGTTACCATTTTAATGCTTTGAGGCGAAGACTTAAAGCTTTGAAGTTAAGAAATTATATGTGTAATTAAAACTATTAAATAAACTAAGCATTTTATAGTGGTAAAGTAAATCTATCAATTGAATTGATCCGATTACACATGTTTTTATTAATTAAAATAAACATGGGCACACAATGAATTGGTTCAAACGTTGTCATCACTGTGTAAGACACGCGTGCAACAGTAAAACCTCCATTCGAAAGCAGCATTCCTTGGCTTATTTGATGCCAGTTGCCAAACAACATCCGCATCCGGTGTTCGAGCGGCACCGTTTGTTCGGCTCCCCGCCGCATGCCGACAGCGCATTATCAACAACACCCTATAAACATCGAAGCGATGTTTTTCGAATGGTTCTTTCTCTCTCGCTGTAGTGCTGGTCTTTCCTATCGGCAAGATGCTGCACCTGCCTGTTCCACAGTTAACGTGCCATTCATCCATGCATGAACGGTTGGTGCTGCGGATGGCGGGTCGGCTCAGTTGCCAACGGTCCTTCGTTCGATGCAGTCCCGTCTGCTTCTGATTTCTAATCAGCTTGGTTTGTGGGTGAGGCATGTACGATCGTGTGCTGTGTGCTGCTGTGTTTCGTTGCTAAAGTTGCGTATTTTTTGTTTTACGGCAAGGATTAGATATGACCATCCAAGAGATGTGTTAGATTTTACTGGTTTTAGTGTGCAATTGAGTAGCTTCTTATTCGGATCGAACGCATCTGTGTGCCAAAAAGCAACGCAGATTGAAAGGACGAAAAACGCAAAGCTTGTAAGATAAGTGGCACCACTTAAACCCACCCTGGTTGCTCCGGAACATTGGTAGTGGAAGTGACAAAAAAAATCCACACATTTAAAAAGGGTAATCTCTCATTCTCAATTTTTGCTTCCCACACCATCCTTTGCTTTCAACTGGTTCATTTGCTGGTAAAGCATTTTCACGTGCCGCGCGCGATTTAGGGGTAAATTGGATGCGGCTTTCCACGCGGCACTACTGTTGAAGATTTATGCTCAAGACGCTGTTGAAGTGGAAAGGCAATTGAAACCGTTGAGTCTACGGGCTTCCTTCGGGCTGGCGAGAGGAGAGGAGGAGGGAGCCTTTTTTACTGTCACCCGACCAGCATCGGTTTATTGCACATTTAATCGGCGTCCACTCCCTTCCCTTCCCGGACCAAAGGAGCGCGTGCCAATTAATCATTCTTCGGCATCGTTCAAACGAGCAACGTGCTGTGCGAGCTGTGAGTGAATGGAAGTGATTGAAACAGAGCATTTACCGATAAAACGGAATCGTTAGCCAAGGGAGAGAAAAAAAACTTAACCAGAATCATTCCATCACGATGGCTCTTTCTTTTTTGTCCAGCGTGGATCAAGGAATTGAGTGACTGTGTGCGTGTGTGTGTGTGTATGTGTTTAGTGTGCGAGAGGATAAATAATGATGATGGTGGAATGCTGACATGGTGCAAATAAAAGAAGGAATTCGGCGCCCACCCTTCCACCCAATTTGTCATCCGTGGGATATGGCTTAGGGAAGAAGGAAGCGGTGTGATGCCAAAAAGGAGTGAAAATTGTCGTTCATCCCTTCCCCCCCCAACAAAAAGAAGCAAACCGCCGTGCAACAAACAGTGATCATCGTGTTTCTTGCGCAAAAGAGGGAAGGAAAAACAGCGAAAAACGATGGTTGGGTGCCGTTTGTCGGCGGCGGCGAAACGATACGAGCGTGGTGTGTCCATAAACCAAAAGAGTGGCCACGGTTCTGCCCGTTTCAATGGGTTCTAAAAATAAGTCACGATTTCGAGCATCCGTAAATTATGCACCCATCAAACATTACTACTCACACAGGCCGTCCCGGTGGTGGTGTTTTGGTGCGTTATCATTATTATGATTATTTTTATTACACCCATTGCGTTCGTATGGGGGGTTTTTTAACCCGATTTTCCTCCAGCTCGGCCAAACTTTTAATGATGATACGTTTGTATTGGTGGGTATGTGTGTATGTATGTGTGTGAGTGATATGATTAATTAATTTCCGCCCCGAGATGCATTAACCACGCATCAACGAACCGGATAGCGAATGGGGAAAACAGCCTTGGCGCCTAAAGTTAGATAATTTATAGCGTTTCGCACGCGTGTGTATGTGCGTGTGGTTGCGCAAAAGGCGTATCAATTATTAAATACAGGAGATTTTCCAGTTTACTTGCAGTGTGTCAGAGTGGAGGGGGGAAAAACATCACCCGCAAACAAAAGAGGCAGATACAAAAAAAAAAAACATACCGAGCAGCAACACAAAAAAAGGAAACAAATCAACACCAAAGTACCAGAAAAACAGATGTGAAAAATGAGTGTGTGCTGTGTGCGTGTCCATAACACCTTCCACGAATGGACCAACAGGCATTAATGTGCATGTATGTGTGTGTGTATGTGTGATGATGACGAGTATGTCTAATCTGTTGCCAGCGGAGGGCAAAGATTAATATTTTCCACTCTCGTGGAAATCCCTACGAAATCAAAAAAAAAAAAAAGAAAAAAAAAACCGTGTAACAACTCCGCTCGTACGCGTGCGTGTGTGTATGTGTGAGTGAGTGTAGTGAAGAGAAAACGGTGGTGAGTGAAAAACAACCCCTCCCTGCGCCTCGCTAAGTTTAATGACAGGCGGGCGTTGCTGTGGCCCCGCGACTTTGCATCCATTCCGCGGCTGTTACTAAAAAACGAGGTAATGACTGATGGGGGGCAATTTGGTTGTTGGAAATAAATAATCATAACGCTTGCAGGCTTCATTTTGCACTATGGAAGCGATTGAGAAAGAAGGGAGGGATGAGGGAAGGGGATGGTCGGTCAAACCGACTTTTACGAGCGGTTTGCATTGGTTACAGAATGGCGTGCAGGAAGCGGTGCTTCAGGGTGCAATTGGTTGACCCGTCGATATGTCGAGATTGGCAAGCCGCGTGTGTGTGTATTGGTTTTGGGCGTAATGGAGAAGCGAATAGTAATGGATGGAGAAGCAGGGAAGAATTGGACATGGATGTAGCAAATGCAAATCAAAATGTTAACCAACGGTGGTGCGGTGAATGATCTTGTCCATTGACCGCAAATGGGAGAAATACATTAAAGAGCTGTCCAGAAATAGCGCCACTGACGCAAAACAGTGACTGGCCTTTGCAAGTGTATATGCCGATGGGAAAGGTAAATGTGTTACATGTGTAAAATGATGAAGTATTGTCAATTTAGATCATTTTGCTTTGACTGTGCGTTTGGCAATCGTTTAATTAATGAATTTTGACAAACTTATTATTTGTGCAAATAACTAAGTCGATACAGGCTTCCCATAAGTCATTAATGGCCATGGTTATCTATGTCATATTGGTTTACCCATACCAGGATCGTCATAGCTATAAAGCTTACTACATTTAGAACAGCAACAATTTAAATTGTCTGTATCTCTTTAAAGCCGGTCTCATGGTACAGTCGTCAACTCGTACGACTTAACAACATGCCCGTCATGGGTTCAAGTCCCAAATAGACCGTGGCGCCATATGTAGGACTGACTATCCTGCTATGGGGGGAAATCAATAAGTCACTGAAAGCCAACCCCACAAGTGTGTTGGCAGGCCTTGACCGGCATCGGTTGTTGAGCCAAAGAAGAAGAAGAAGTAGTATCTCTTTAAAACTATTGTCTCTTTTGGAATGGTGTATGTGGCTGCAAAACAGTTCATAACCCTTTAATTTAAAACCCTTTAAAACTCAGAAAGCTTAAATTGCACCCTGTTTTAGCTGAAGTACTTATGAATAGGGAATTTTTTCATACCTACTTAACAGCTGTATTTCGACAATTGTGAGGAAACAATCATGCGTCACAAAGCCGTTTTCATCTTAGCTAATCGCTAATTAAATGAATAGAGTCTTAATATTTGCATTGAAAAATCGTTCAAATGCATGTGTCAGACTTTCTTCACCATATACTGATTTGACTGGAACAATTACATCAATTCACCAGACCAAACATAAGGTGAAAACTAGAGGCTAGTTTGGATATTGTTTTGTGTGGAGTGTTGACATTATTTAATCAGCCAAATGGTAAAAAATCATACAAAAATAAGTTGAATTCTAAGGGTGGTTCCTCTAGCTACTTAGCTCTTTCTGAGCTTTTTTTTGCTTTCTTGTTCGCGCTACACTTTAGTTGTTCGAACACTTTCGCAAGGTGTGCAGGTTATGATTTGTACCACTGAGTTCCCTTAATAGTTCATCTGGCGCAACGTATTTAGCGAATGGACCATTCATTTTCAATTTCCAATCGCAATTAAAGAGTTTTGAACAAACTTGGGCTAGTTAGGCGAGTTATTGAATTACTGCTGTTTTCCAGAACTTTCCAAAGCTGTACCGTTTCTACCTGTCTTTATCCGACATGGGCACATCTACTAGCACTCAACGTACCTAATTACTCTGGCGTTTTCTTTCGCTTCTCATCGAGTTCATGGCCCTAATATGACGATGTCTGATGATTCTGACAGATTTTACCACCTGCAATAATCCCAAGCTGAAGTTTTTTTTTTGCTATTGAAAACCGAACAAACCCATTGTAACATATCATCATTTGTGCTTTAAATACAAGGGCGAAGAATGTACTTGTACTTTTTGGTCACTGGATGAGCAGCAGTCCTTGAAAAATAGGCACCCGATTGGTTGTTTCTGAATGGACGATAAAGAGTTTTCGGTAAAGTTTGTACAGACAATGAGTTTTTACTGAAGTTTGTGTAAGACTACATTCGTCCTTTCTTCTGCGGGATGAATATGTTCACTGCTTCATTCATTATGCCTCATTAAACAATCACTAAGAAAGTAATGAACAAAAACAGGAATAATAGTGAAAACAATCACCATAACCATCTCAGTTGTTTAAACTTACAGCTTATTTTATCTTCTCTTCATCCGATTTCTTGTTATCGATTTCTATGACCAATTGACTAACAGTTCTTTTACAAACTTGTTCTTGTCAGCAAATAATGTTGTAGTTTTTTTTTGAAAAAAATATCCAAAATAAAAAAAAATGCATAAATTGCAAATAATATTCCTGTTCTATTTTTTGTATCATACTTCGCTTTAGATTTTAATGAAAGAAATACCAAACTTAGGCAACACGTTACCGCTTTATATTTATAAATTGATGCAGCCAATAAACCATCGTATATGTAATTTAAACAAATTATATTATTCTTTTTTATTATTTATTATATTTATTATTATTATTGTTATTGTTATTATTTTTGTTATTATTATTATTATTATAATAATAATAATAATAATAATAATAATTATTATTATTATTATTTTAATATTATTGCTGGATACATACCTTAATACGAGTCACCTATTACAATTACAATAACACATTTTACAAGAACTGATTACAGCAATAAATAGGTAAATAAAAGTTTCACCTGTCAGTATAAGCTGCCCAACGTATGTTTCAGTATATTTACATGCTGTTAACAGTACAATGCGAGTTGATCATTCCTAAAAAGTGGTTCATTGGAACCAAATACCGTAGACCTTAATTCAGTATTAAATAAGAAACGTGGCAATAGATTAATACTAGCTGACCGAATGTAACCGCTGTTAAGCTAGACTCACGAAACCGTGATAAACGGTGAAAAATAGAGCATGAAAATATGGCATAATATTATATTGGTGTTGTATTTCATATCATATCATATGATTATTTTCAATGTTGAATGCGTGATTAATGGCACTATTGAAAATCGACTTCAAACGATAAGCATAAAGCATTTAGTTTGATATAAAAAGGGAACCGATAGTGTTTTTTTTAAACCAAGAATTTTTACTACATTTTTACGTCCCCCTTTTGCCGCATTTGGGTCAACAGTGATGGGATGGTTGAATAGAAAGCATCGATTGCTTTCCGTCTATCTCTATGGATAGAGTTTTTTCTCACTTCAATTTATGTTTCTCATTGTGTAAACAAACTGAACCGACATTAAAGAAAACACTAGCAAGGAGCATTATAAAAATCCTGTAAAATAAATCCATGCCCACAATACGTTGCAAACCATACACTTGCCGATCGATTCGTGGTGTGCTAAAAAAAAATCATATTAAAAGGGTGCTACAAAACTAAAAGCTTTTCTCGGAACGAAGGATTTGGTGTGCTATTTTGGTGGATTGTTTAAACATGCAGGAAATACATCCATAGCAATACCATGGCGTAAGCACTGCCGGATGCGCTCGAGGGCAATGGCGAACGTTTTGAATGGCACGAGCGACCTATATATACGGCGCTAAAGTGGCTTAAGGCTCAAGTTCAAGATCGTCAGAAACGTTAGCCAATTATGTACTGGTACACATGGTTTAAAAAAAGAGTCAAACGCTTGCCGCATACCCTTTTAAATTGATTCGTTTATTCGCTGCTCAAAAAGTCTATGATTTTTTTTCTACACAAACATCCAAGAAAAAATACAAAAAAAAATAAAAAAAAGCCTATGCTGTGGAGTTGGTTTACATCCTAAACATTTTCATGGTTCGCTAACCACGTTTATGTAATCAGTTGGCGGCCATCAGCAGGCTTTTTGTTGAATGCAAATCACCTTAAAAATTACTCTTGGGCGGTGCTTGAGAGAAAATGCGTCTCCAGTACCACGCGGAGTCCATTACGCTTATTAAATAAGGTAAGAAGCTTTAATAGCTTTTTGAGCGTTATGCTTTGCACATGACAAATTAACAACCGAAAATATTCACCGTAGCGTGTTGCACTTTCTTAACGAAACAAAGAGCACTAATGTGTTTTCAAATTATAGTGATTGGAACCAAATGTTTTGCAAATGATCACGATTAAGTTTTCGATATCTAAGCTGTTTACTCAGCAACACATCGTGTTCTATAGTATAGCAGAGATTCTACACTGGACAATGTATGTTTGAATGGTATTGGGATATAAATAATGTCTCTCCAGTGACATACTCCGCCACGGGAAGGAAGTATGAATTGGATTCTAGAAAGCGTTTTGCTTCTGCGTCCATTCCGCGAAAAGGCTGTGCTATATCATAGTAATATTTTACAGCATTCGCTGCAAAATAGCAAACAGAGCTGTGCTCCTTCTTCCAGCCACTAGACAGTCGCAAACAGTATCCTAGAAACGGAGCAAAACATTCACGAGAAAAAGAACCGACCAAAGTGGCACAATGCCTTTTGAAGATATGCCGTAGTCTTTGCCGCACTAAGCTCGTTGGAATGGTATGTGAAAAGCAAACGAAAAAATAGATATTTGCCACTGTGCAATCGTGTCTTGGGTTGAATCGAAAAAAAAAAAGAAATACTACCATCTAAATACGGGCAGAATCGATGATGGCCTTCAACACGGTGGGCAGCCAGTCTCACGGCCACTGATTAACGGCGAGTGTGTGGTGAACGTTACCAAAATAGGCATTTAGGAAACCCGCGTGAAGATTCCTTCTCCATCGACCACGGGACCGCCACGTTACTACTTTCACTAATTAGCGGTGCGCTTGCACTAGGCTGCCGGAATCACCATTTCACTAGCACGTGTCGAAAGTTGGCGGAGTTCTAGGAAAATCATATAAGAGAGCAAATCGAGAGTATTTGCTTGCCCAGCCGGTGGTGTGTGTTTTATTCCCAGCCCAGCAGTGCCGTTCGCCGAGATTCTCGCCAATGATTTTGGTCTGTAATTTTATTACCGGCAAATCGCTAACCAAGAGGGCGAGGCAGAATGTGTTGATCGAAATTACATTTTACTCACCGTGTGACAGTTGAGCGACATCTGTTGAAGGCATGCTGCTGTGTTCGATTGTCAGGGTTTGCCTGTCAGATGAAAGCTCGCTTCCTTCCGCCTATGCGTTTGCGTTTGTTTGCCGAAAGGCATTCGTACAATTTGTCCAAGGAATGCTTTGATTTCGGTAGGGTTTTTCACGTTGGCACGGTGTCGGTACGGTTTTTCCTTCCGACTAATTCGCCGTATTGCTCGATTTTGCTAGAAGGGCGGCGGCCGGTAGTTTGGGTTCCCCTTTCTAATCACCCACTCGTACTTGCAGGTGGGCACACATTGACAGCAAACATAATATCCAGTATCAAAAGGCTTCGGGCGATGTTATTGAAGGGTAAAGACAATATTAGGTTTCATTATTGGGACGCCACTGGCACACGGTGAAGATTGTTGTGACGAACATTTTATTAATAGCACAGCAATCGCAAGATTCCACTTTCTTACCACACGTGTCCCCCCATGCGGACCTCTTTAAGTCGATAGACAACTTCATTGTTTCCGTTTCGTTGGTGGTTAGCCTTTTGACATAAAAATTAATTATGCACACGCGCGCACCACCTTTCCCGCGTTCGAGTGGAATCGAGAGCCTTTTCGCACCTAGTGTCGTCCTGTTGCTGCGTTTTCTCTCTCTCTCTCTATCTCTATCTCTGTCTCTCTGACGCATTTCTTCGAAATTTACCACTCTTTTCAAAGAAAGCTATTGGCACCTGTCGTGTCGTGTCTTGCGGGAAGCTTTTGTCAAGGGGTTGAGCTCACCCGTCGCTTAATGAATTATTAATGTAGTAAGCGCACACGGGTACGGTGCGGCCGACTTGGCATGTCGTTTAGTGGTACACGGGTAAACATGTTCATAACGCGAGCGACACATATATTCCCTTCCGCCTGTGCAGGGAGGTGGTTCGGAATTTGCATATTAAAATGTTCAAAGTAAGATGAGCCTGTAGTAATGCAACGTTTATGAGTAGCGGCTTTGCGCCCGTTGCAGCACAGTACCGTTTTGCCGGCTTGCCGTCTCTGGGGTCTTTAGGGGCGACCGTGATGTAATTACTGTGCTGAGCTCATTCAATAATGAATCCTTATTTGTACACTTACCTCCTACTCACAAATACACAAACTAGTGTACCACCTACGCCTGGGGGGAGTACGTTGTTATCGATTGTGTATGTTGCGATTATGTCTAGCTTCATTGGTACATTGTGTTCCTATTTCGCAAATGAACCCATAATTTCCATAATCGTGCCATGGGTTGCTAATTTCCAGGCAAGTTTTCCCTCCGGGGTTTCTTGTTAAAGCTGACTTTGATCAATTGACTCATTGATCGGGGATTTTACTGTACAGTTTGATTTCGATTGGTACGATATGATAGCGCCATTTATCTGAAATTGGACTGAATTTTTATTGTACATTCGTTTTGTATGATGGTAATTTGTTTCTCTGAAGTTGAAATTGAATTATTTTCACTTTTTCATCACTAATACCTAATTGAGCAAGTGATAGCAAATGAAGTTACAATTAGCAATGAATGACGCAATATGTAGTATAATAATAATTTTGTTCTGAATAATAATATTGTTCTGAACAAAAACATGTTCCGAATTTTAGTGTTGCTGATATTGTTGGGTAAATAGGTAATTAAATAGGGTTTTTTTTTTGTACACAATTTTATGTTTATTTTTTTAACCCTCCAAAATCGTTTAAGCTGGATAATTTGATACGTTGAATTTGCAGTTTTCCATCCCATTGCTAATTAGTACAACAATAAAATCCAGCTTAAAATTCACCATAATCGTTTAAGCTGAATAATTTGATACGTTGAATTTGCAGTTTTCCAGCCCACTGTTAATCAATACAACAATAAAATTACTATGAACAAGTGGAATTTCCATTCGGAGAAAGATATGCTGTTTGATACTTGAAACGCCTTCCTCTAATTGAATGTTTTCTACGAATGCTATCGCCGTCAATCTGCTGTCTGAGAATCGAACATTGTTTACAATTGTATATTTCTTTCAAACCAGTAAGAATGAAAAATCCACAATTTTGATTCTTTCCGCACCTTTTTAACCCTTTTTTAGCCCTTTTGACCGCCAAATTCATGAGGTCAAACAGTGTTTGATCAAAAGTAGTGAAACATATTTAATATTTTTATTTCATTTCTGCGTTTTTTTATGGGTCATGGTTGGTTTAACAAAAAAGTATATCTATTTGTTAAAACTAAAGTAAACATAACGACTGGAAGTGGACGATGATTCTGGGAGGAAACGAGGAATATAAGGTGAGGTAAAGCATGGGATCGAAGTCGAGCCCCAAATGCAGCAAGGGAAGAATTGAAATCAAACAGATAGTTTGATGGCAGATAGTACATTGATCGTACTAAAGCTTACAGAATACATGTCAAATGCATCAGAGGGGATGGAAGAGGATTTTCGATGGGCATCGATGGGAAGTGCCATACAGAGGAGGGGTATTTGGGAAAACGTGACTGCAGTCTGGCGACATACGATCTGTATTGAGCGCTCGCTTTTTGCGCCCTCTTTAATGAGTGCCAGGCTCTGTTATGCCAAATAGGGTGACGCGGAGGTTTAAGGATAGGACAACAGTGCGGGAAGGCAGAGGAAATTATGGAATTAAAGGAAGATAATGCAATGTATAGGGAAGGTGATAAATTCCTATCTTATTTTTAGTAATATTGGTTTTTTTTTCGTAAACCGTGAAAATGTATCAAACACAATCATCAATTCATGAACTGAGGCAAATATTTAAAGTGTAAAAACATAAATTCGATAACCCGCACTCAATCGAGTTGCAAAAAAGTATATCGGTTAAGTAACAATCAATGGTGAATGTATTTTACATTTTGTTATATTAATCAGTTTTGTTTTCCTAATAATCCTATCTCCGTTCTAAGCGGTTTTCTCTAAGCGGAGTGGCTTGAAAGTACAGCTTTTAGAGTTGGTAGGAACTGGAGAGTGGAAGTTTGTTTCAGCTCAGCCTAACACTTTGATCCACACATTTAAGGTGATTGCAATTTAAAGGCACGGATACATGGAGCGTAATTGCTAGTATAATTTTGATTTTCGATAGCGCATCTGGCGGCGGCATTCTGAGCCACTTCGAAACATGGGTGATTTTTTCGGGTTTTTTAGTTAAATTGGGCGGGTCAAGCCTTTCATTTGAAAAGCACGCGTATAGAGCTCAAAGTTCCAACAGAAACAAGAGTGTACAAAGTTTAGCCAATTTTTTTTACAAATCACATATTAATTCGTAAAATACGGAGTTCTTACTGTAAAAAAATCAAAATCCACTTATATCGCCGCTAGAATACTCTGGGAAAATGTTACCAACTACGCATATCCATCCATCAATATTAAATTTAGGTTTTACATGAGCAATATGAGTTTTCCATATTTATACTTCAGAAGGAGCATAACAATTCTGCCCATAGGCTCGTTCTTTGATCTCATTTATGAGTAACTTTGATGCTGAATGATCAGTTCACTCCTCGCAACAAACAGCATCTAAGAATACATTTTCTGTGCAACATACAACCTTGCAAGCAATAGGCAAAAGGGGGAACTTTTCTCATAACTTTATCAAACAATTGTAGTAAGCCTGTCCGCTTCTTCGCAACGATTATAATCCGTGCGCAATAAAAACGTCAAAATTACACACGAAAGTTGATAAATGTTACCAACTTCTATATCTTATTCTGCTCGATTTCCAAACACAAGGGTGTATGCCGAGCAAAGAAAACAAAAAAACGAAAAGTTCACCACACGACACCATCACCGAGGCGATTGTGTTTGTAAAAAGAGCTTCCACATATTCATATACGAATGTGTCGCAAACTTTGCGCAGTACAAAACGCGATACAATCACACAGCGTGCCCAGAGTGTGTGGCGTATAGAGGGAAGGATGCTCATTTTTTACTCGTCTCTTCTCATGCGCTAGGGTGACGAGTGGCCGGAAGCTGTGGCCCTCAGTAGGAGCGAGTGTGTGTGTATGTGAGAGTGTGCAATCATAACGAACAATTTATTACCTTCATCTCCGATATTACATTTCACGTTTACGGCTCGAGTGGGTGAGCGGCACTGTTTGTGTGCGCCAAAGTTCGCCCCTTGCAAGCGATCCTTGCCCTTATTTGTGTGGTATGGTTCAATGCTCAATTGAATGTGAACGAATGTGTTTTATCGGTGGTTGCTTTTTCTTCTCTCCGACCTTGTTGACATGGAAGGGAAACCAAAAGTCAATGGTAGAAGATGGAACATGGAATCGAAGCACAAATGGGTCACACACAAAGCTTAGGCAACACGGTAGCAAAACACAAAAACAAAACAGAAAAAACAAGAGAGAAAAACACACACGAATCAAACCTACACTAAACTATCGAAATGGACGACCAGGCGCAAAATCAATTCCCTCATTGCTGCACGTGGTACAAGGGACACCCGGGGAGGCGGGATGGGTGGTCCCGCTTCGCAGGATTAAACCGTCGTACAGCCGTTGTACGAGACGAACTCAATGCTGGGGTGAAGTGAGTCCTCCAGCCAAACGGTCGCCAGGCTTAAGGGAAGGGACGAACATTGTCAATAAAATACCATGTGTTCAATCGCTTCCGATCGATCGTAATGAATATCGTCGATGAGTTTGTCGTTGCGTTGCTGTCGCCGGTGGATTGTGGTAAGCCGCAGCCATCGTGGTCGGGTGTGTCGGGTTTATTAACGTTTCTTTCCCATTTTTTGTGAGTGTGTACATGTTCCAGCTCAATTTAAAGCTCTCCAACATTACTTTAACCTAGTGCGATATTATACACCCGGCTGGTAATGGTGCTGGCATGTTTTAATGTTTGACTTTAGACGAACGCCAGAAGGCACGTACACCGACGCGTGAGATGATGCAAAAGTGTACGCAATGGAACGCTTTGACCGCTGTTGTTACCTCCTGCTGCTGTTTCTGGATTGGAGCAGAAGAAACACAGCATCCGTCTTATCGGCGGTCTGCATTGACAACTTTATTAAACACGCTTTTGTTGCCTTGTCCTCCCCGGTGAGCTACAAAAAAAAAGCTTCAGCTACAAAAGGCAAAAAGCTTCAAACGTCTCTCCTGCGCAACGGAACTGCTCACGTAACGGGCAAGTTCTGTCATAAAGCGACCAAGATGGGAAAGATTTTTTAGCGTCACAATCACTTTTTTACAAGCAGAACATCGTTTCGCTTGGCCTTGGACACTTTATTTAAAGCTCTACCGGTGAAATGTGAAACCGGGTGCTGCTTTTGCTGCTGTTGCTGAAAACGATGTGTTGAATAGTAAAAACGACTCGCGAGGAAGCTGCGTCATTAAGTATGCAACGCGGTGCCGCACGTTGGACCGGGGGCAAACTGACTGTCCGCCCGGCAATAATCGAAAACCATCCCGACCGCGTGACGACTCGCCGTCATCTAACGCTGGTTGTGGGCGCACTTGATGGGCTGCGTAGCGTAGAGCATAATGAGGATGGAAGAGAATGCACTAATTATCTACAAAACCACGCTGGTTCGGTAGTGATGATCAAAGTTGAAGCATGGAAGGGAACGTGATTTTATTCTTCCCGTGTGCCCGTTGCCCACGTAGTTTTGAAATTTACTTTGGCACCTTGCGCGTCGGGATGAATTAACGAGAATGAGTCGAAGCTTGCGTTCGTTCGTTTCATGCTTTGTTCGGGATGAAATATACTTTTCCCATACAATATGATGCTATTTTGAATTCAGCTTTTCTACTCTGTTCTACCTGGAAAACGGAGGTGCGGAATGTATTTGTTCGTGGTATTTGGTTGCACAAGCACATTAAACTATTGGAACCTGTGGGGGTACCGTGTGGAAGCAGTGGAAAGCTATGCGTAGGTCCTTTCCGTGAAAGTGTTTTTGTAAATTTAAGAATGTGGCATACCGTTCGTAGAAATGGTCCGCTGCATAATGGTAACATTTAATTAGATTTTCTTTCGAAAAGCAAAATAGTTGTTGTTGCGGCTTTGTTTCGGCAAATTCAGGCCGGAAAGTGGTTCGGCTCGTTCATAAGCAGAATTGCGTTAACGTCTCTCTAACCTCGACTAAATAATGTAAGTCAGTTCTGCAGGACACAAAACAAAATAAAGATAAGTAACGGAACACACAAATGCTTACTGTAAAATCTCTAAAGACTCATACTAGTTTTGCCATTTAGTAGTTTAAATAAACAATAAAAATATACAAATTATCCATTCGTTGCTCCATTGCAAGGACATATTTTCCCGATGATTGATGGAAGGAGAAGTGACTCTTGTTCCTTATTCTCGTGACGATGTAGATAATTATTTTAATTATACAACGGAGACGACAATCAATTCAGCTCTTGGTGTGGGGCATTAGTGCACTACTACTAATATTTAACGTCCTTGCTACGGGGGGGGGGGACTAGAACTCACGACGGGCATGTTATTAAGCCGTGTGGGTTGACGACTGTACAACTGTAAACAACAAAAATATTGTATTATCGTGAATAGTTAGCAAAAGGATCCCCGATCTACAACCTTGGATCGCAAAGCACTAGGGAGTGAGCTCCCCTGAAGACAACGAAAACTGTTAAACACAATCACGATCAGTCTATTCCGTTCATTCGTTCGATTACTAAGTTGCTCTTGAAAATATGAGCCCATTTTCAATCCAATTCATTCTCATTTTCAGGTTCTCATTTCTAATCCAATACTAGCAGCTCTAACATTTGGCGACTGTCATGAGGAAACTGTTTCGCTACAGAAACTGTTGAATTCCTTCCAACATAATTGAGTTCAAATTACTATTTCAACGGGACAAGCTTTTCACGCACAACATAACATGGCATAATTTTGTTGCACAATGTTCGTTTCCCTACCTTTACAATTTTTTCCTTCAAAGTTATGAAAAAAATTAACCCACCTAAATGTGAAACGAAAAACTTTGATTAATTAAATCCCTCACTGGTGGTGTAGTAAGCAGCTTAATGAAAACTTTGCACAGAAGTTGTAAAACGCACGGTTCGAGTAACGCCGAGTAGCGGCAAGCGAAGGGTAACAAGTTTGGCTCCAGTTGTTGGTCACCCTTTGCAACAAACCCTGGCGAACGCGTAACGAGCTGCAATGAGAAAAAAGGATCAATTAAATATGCGTTAAATTTTGCAGCAGTTTCCCTTCCACAAAAAGTAATGAGCTTGGTGGTTGGGAAAGAATTTCATCATAGACCGTTTTTGGGTGCTGCTACTGCTGGGACCGGGATGAGGGGGAGAGGGGGGGATTGCTTTCCGTCGGTGCCGTTTGGTAGTATTTTAATATTTGTCCGGCACAAACATTTGCTATACCCGATCTTGCACACGTACTTGGAGCGGCACAGAATATGTGCCAAGGCGGGTCAGGGGAAAGAAAGGGAGGAAAAGGTCGAAAGGTTGCAAAAGGGAAAGGTCATGCCAAATCCGGGCAAAAATCTTTCATTAACTTTTGCGGGTAAGGAACCTGCCCGAAACGCTACACTCGCTAGTAGGCTTTGCCGGTTGGTAAATTCGTTCAGTGTAGTGCTTGTGCTTTAGCAAAGCCTATTTTGTCTAGTTTATCCTTTAAAGGGAGATGTTATCTCGCCCATTCTCTCTCTCTCTCTCTCTCTCTCTCTCTCTCTCTATTTCACTCTCACAGTCGCTGTTTCTACAAAGTGCTGCCAATATCGTGAGGTGTGTCCTAGGAGCTTTTTGTTCTATTTTTACGCTACGCTCCGTTCCAATATCCACTAGGTTGCGTTTGTAAAGATGGGGGAAAGGCGATTAACTTTCACCGTGCGTGCGGGGCGTAAAGTGTAGTAACGCAGGACAAGGCAAACTTCTTGGTAGCCAGGGTGAATGACATGATTATGGCATTGTTAGGTGCCCTGGCTGGACTGGCGGAGTGTGCAGTGTTGTGTTTTCCTTTCGGTTTGTTGTTGGGTCCGATTAAAGGTTGCTAACAACCCGGGACCGTGTTTCACACGTCGAATAACACTGACCGAGCGTGTTAGCGCTTTCCATTAGGTGACACAACACTGCACAAAACGAATGGCAACCCGTTTTGGATCTAAACAAACTACCACGGCATAGGTAAAGTGTGTTTAATTTGGATTTTCCTTTGTTTGGCTCCCCCTTTTGTCCCTGAGAGATGTTTGCTTATTTTTGGTCGGTTTTGTTGCATTATGGAATCAAATGGAAAGGCAAAGAAAGTGTAGCTAAATCTGTTTGCGTCTCAAATAAAAATCCCCTAGAATCCCGGAATAAAAACATTCCGTGGTTCCATCTTGTTTGCGAGCTTTTGTTTCTCGTGAGGATCCGTTGCAGTGTGTCCTTGTTTGTATGGTTTAACGTCCATGAAATGTAATACTCTGCCAACCCTTTTTCGGTTATCATTTCCATGCGACTGCGTATTTCCTATTTTTAGTACAGATTTTTTGTTCGCAATTTCGCGTGGCCTCATAAAAATGAAAGCCACGTGGCTACTTGTAATGGTTTTAGCTCTTTGATGGTTTTTGGTACTTAGGATAAGAGAAAATAAAAGCTTTGTTGAGTCTGAATGCAAAACCCAAGATAACAGATTTAGTTTATTTAGTGAATGGTGATGTTATTACAGACTTTAGAATAGAGACCAAATATGTTTCTATCATAAAACAATGATAATAAACTAGAACTATATAACCTAGAAGAGAACAAATTAATAAATTTACACGAAATTTCATGGTGCTGTGCTAGTCAATTGCTAATCTTTGCTGTCTTCACTCCGTGCAGGTGTCCAGGTGGCACTTTCACCATCGTTTAGTTGCATCATGGCATACTTCGTTTTCTAGGAATGAAACTGTTTCAATGTTTGCTTCAACCTTCCCTTATACGAGCTTGCCTTCCCCGAATTACCATGCTGTGCGTTACCAACGCTTCTTGTCCTTGTGGAGTAGGATACGCCCATGTTGTTTGAAGCGCTTCGTTCTCGGTTTTGTGAAATGAACGTTCATGGACATTATTTGATGATCAATGAATGTTATGTATTTAAATGAAAGCATACAGATTTTTTAGATGTTATTCTTGTATTTTTTTTTAAATATTGAGTAAATTCTTAGAAGGTATATACTACTATAATGACTATCTAGCTCTTATCTATTTGGTGTTCCCATGTTAGTTTTGTTCAACCATAATATCCCCGAAAATAAAATTTCCTCCAAACTAAAACCTTCTATTTGCACTGCTTTCTGAAAACCTCGATTTATGTCCGTGTCCGAAACGATCCTTGACGAGCCAAAAATTTTCATTTCATTTTCTCATCATTGTACCTAGATGTCACGAAGGCTGTCCTACTGATCGGGACATTTCAGATGGATCTATAATTGATTGAAACGATCCTTGAGGGAGTTTGATTTCACTCAACAATAGGCTCAATCCCTTGTAGGATGGCGATGGGAAGGAGTGCCGGTGCCATATAACATTTATATTGACAATTTGAAGACGGATTCTCATCGAGCAGGGACGTCCGATTGTGTTTTGCTCTCCCTTCATCTCGACAAGGGTACTTCACACCAACTTCACGCATTAAATCTGTCCTTGCGTGTGTGTGTGTGTGTGTGTGTGTGGGGGGGGGGGGGGGGAGATCTATTTCAATCACAATGTACCGAGTAGAAACAAATGTGAAATAAAATGAATGAAATAGTTGAAGTGTATTTGATCTTAACACATTGATTGGTTTTCACAATTTCAATCTAGCAAGGATTTAAAATAAAAACAATAGTATTCAATATTTTGAGTTCCACTTGTATAAGGTAAGTGGGCTAGTGTTTCCAACGTGTCTTACCCACATTTCCAACGCTGCAGCAGTAGGGACGGTATAAAATTTAATAAAATCTGTCATGTCACACACTTCCGTCTCGTCTGATCCCAACAGCACTTTAAATCGTCTCGAAACCATTAGACACCGCTTCCGGATGAACCTTCTCTTCCACTTTGCTGTACGATTGTGCTAGATAAAACCCGCTATAACGGCTATCGATTGATTTTTATTTTCTATTTTGCGTCTACCATCCATCGGTTTTCTTGTTGCGCGCGAATGGTTCGTTTTGCTTCGGCTCGTTGCAACGTGTACCCTGGGAGCTTTAGCAAAGTGCACCATTGTATTCTGTCACAATCAACAGGATGGAGAAATGTGCACTAGAAGCGCGAAAGGTTGTTTGCTGAACTTTACAATTACTCTTCAATTACTCTGATGGCGTAAAAAGTTTCCATTACATATTAGAAGAGTCGTTTGCAATTAGTGCTGTAAGGTTTTCGTCTTATATAATGGACAAAATCATTTGGAACGTATACTACAAAACAGTAATTTGGCGAATTCTTTACATTTCATCTGATCCAATCTAATGCCAACAGACCTACACCATTATAGCAAAATCAACCAACACAAATCGAGCATCCAGCGGTGCACCAAACAAGGAAATGGTAATCACCATCCTGCCCATGCAAACAAAGCTGACCCATTTTATCCTTCTGTTGGCGTAATCGCTCCGTTTGAAATGGAGCCACTTGTCTGAGACAGTGTGTCTGAGACACGGCAAGCCAACAACGCACCACGCACGAAACTGGCTCATAAAAGCCCCGAGAAAAACGCCGAACCAATCAAACGTGACCCCGTCCATACAAATCAACCCAATACGCAGTGTCACTGCAGTGTCACAGCGTGTCATCCGACACCCGACCAGTCTGCTTTTGGGGGCCGGAGCGTCCGGAATGGTTGGATCAAGCTCGGCGTTGGATCAAGATGGCCCGAAGGTGTCGGATGGGATTGAAATTCAAATCACTTTCCTTTGGCACCACGGTGGTCCGGGGTAGGGTAACGTGACCGGTGGGAAAGCTGACACACACGCGTGCGCCTCATTGCTTCGAGAGGTTGGCCGTTGGCGAAGGATGATTTACAAGTTGATTGGAATGTGACGTTGGTCTGAATGGGTGCTACGTAATTCGGATTTGGCACGGATATGTCAGCATGTGGCAGTTTGCAGCTTGCGTGTGTGCGATCGGAGGGGACGTTTTTCTTCTAGTCTCCCACGTTCGGTCGCCCAATGTGAGCGATGCTATGTTTGCTGTACGGGCATGCCAGTCCGGCAGTGTTTTTGTTTTGCGATGGAACCGTTTTATGGATCCACCAGTCGGGTGTCGGTTACGGACTTATTGTAGTAAAATTTGTTCCGAACCATGGCCATGTGCCGTGACGGTTCGTCTGTACCGTAACTTCTCAGCAAAAGTTTGGCGATTGAGATGAAAACATAAAATAGGAATGTACACGGATTGCTTAAGGAACTAGAAAACAGGGATGGGGCCTATGATGCGAAATAGATCCATCACTGGCAGCCGTGGTTTAGTACGGTAAATTGATGTTTGTTTTGACGGACACTTTTCCTTTTTCCTGCATGACACTACGATCCATGTCTTCATATAAGCTTTAGGTACGCTTAGGAGTCTTTTTGAACCAAGAAACTGATGAGAAACGATGTACGGAAGACGTTGCAGGAGCCAGTCAGTGTCTATGAATGAATTTGAATTTTTATTATATTTTTCCTGTTTTCTAGTTTATTTTGAGCGGGTTTACAAAAGATAGATCATTTTCAAAGCGTACCGGTACTAAGGAAATGGACTGTCGACATGCAAAAAAAAAACGAAAATTCCTGATAAACGATACATTTACCATGAAACAGCTGAGGTATTTACCAAATTGATTTTTATTACACAGATAATGCGTTTTTTAGTAGAAACGATGCAAAAATGCTCAAAATAAATTGAAGTAAATTCCAACATTTTTTCGTCTAACACAAATCTTGTTTGTTACCCTTTTTTTGCCACCAACTGCCGGAATACCCTTTCCGGGCAGGCGGCACCATAGGCGATGGGATTAAACCAGTTGATTGTACTATGCAAATGACTCACACCCCAATTTTCCCAATTTTTCATCCTCTCGCATCATTTCTCTCCTGGCGCACGATATCCCGAACCGCTTCGGATGGAGGCGCACTGGTGAGCGCTCGTGACCAGAATTGACCATTTTCCGGCAAAACCGGCATATTTTACGTTCCGCGTCCCTGCCAAATTGAAGAGATTTGTATCCGCCGGATATCAGTCATCGTTCATTGAAAATCGAAACCGAAACCGGGATGTTCTGCCGGCCAACCGGATCGTTGGTATGGGGTATCCCATCCCCCCGTTTTGTTCCCATCCCTTCGTTCGTCCCCGGAAGTGGAATTGAGCTGAGGATTTGTAAACATTTGCAAATTAGATTGAATGTTCAAAATAGGGTACTAATTTATCATGTGTTGTCAGTAGTGGGCTTTGTGTGTGTGTGTGTGTGTGTGTGTGTGTGTGTGTGTGTGTGTGTTTGAGTGCGTTGTCCATAAAGAAAAACGCTTTCGAATAGCATTCTGCGTGGGAATATGATGTTACGCTGGGTGACCCATCACAGGCACGGCATGGTTCCGATGTTCTAGTCATGTCAAAGGATTGCGCAAACTACACACGAAACGACATCATTAGGACGATCTGTTCACTGGCAACGGGCGGTACGGGCGATGGGCGGGGTTGATACAAGGGGTTTTCTATTGCCTTTAAAATACAGAAATATTTGATAGATTGGCGCTTTTTCTGTAACGGCTGGGATGCCTTTCGACACACACACACACGCACAAATCAAACAACCACTTTACCGTACGGCACCTGTCGAAACATCGGGACAACCGAACATGGACAAAATCCTTTAATCAAACAGCAGCGAAACGGTTCCGTTTTGATGCGCCCTTCGACGCCCGCTTTCGGCCGTCCCGGGGTCTCGGGAAGCACATGTGGGCCTCGCGCACGCACAAAGTCATCCAATGGCTTGCGAATTGCGCACCGTCTGGCAATCAAACTGGTTCACTTCGGTGCGCAGTGGGGGAACGAAGTTGTTAATTTTCCGCCCCGGCAGTGCACCGGTGTGCCGGTGGAGAGTGTGAATGTTTGCGCACAGGGCAAATGGATTTATAGCTTCAGTCGCCTGTGACGTGCACGTGCGTACAGATATTTACACTCGCGGCGCAAGGTGTCTACGGGATAAATCGTGTGCCTACTTTGATCATATCGCGTAGCGTACGGCGTACGAGTGGCGTACGAACGTAAAAGAAACTGCCTAAATCAAGTCATCAAAATGTGGTATACAAATGGCTGTTGCTTAATGGTACATTGGGGAAAGAAATTATTACAATTTATTTGTCGTACCCGAACGTTTGGAGCGTCACAAAACGGGCGCCGCATGGTGTCGTTGCAAAGGGCGGGGAAGGAGGAATGGAGACGCCAAGAAGAAATTAATAAAGCCTAACGGTCGCCTGTTTATTGCCTATGTTTTTATGTGCGTGAGACTTTTACCCGAGCCCATGGCACGGGGAAGGCTTTAGCCTTTATTGCGGAATGATTTGCTATGAATATTTTATTTCGGTTCATTAAAATCCCTTGAGCGTGCATTTTATAGATTCTTAGAAGAATGCCTGTTTGGGAATGTTTCTCATTTGCCTTAAATAGGTTTCAATTACAGATGGGGAGTCTAAGTGATGTGTTAACAATTTACAAAAAAAAGTTGTATATTTTTCGCAATTAAATACTTTCATTTATAATTTAAAACAAACATTATTCATTTTCTGTTGTTTTCATTTACCAATGGAATGTTTTAACTTTGAAAAAACATACTTACTATTATGACCTTAATGCGGAAGGCATCCATCGACCTGTCTTACAGGGTTTCCAGTCCAATAAACAACTGTCCACTTGTTTATAACAATAGTCGTTTTGAATAGAAACCGCTGTCTACCACTTGCTCACACGCCAGATGGTGTAAGCTACTCTGTCCAATTCAATAACACAATTTTCGCCTTCGATTGCACAACGGTCGGATTCGGCACGGTTTCTTGTGGTTGTTGTATAATTAACAAAATTAATGTTTTGATTTATTGAAATGTATGGTTTACACTGCATATTGCTTGAATAAAAGAAACGTGTTTGAAAATGGTTGGTTTTTGCAAAATTTGTCCCAACAAAACAAACTGTGCCGAATTTGACAGTTGCTAATCGAAGGCGAAAATTGTGTTATTAAATTGGACAGAGTAGCTTACACCATCTGACGTGTGAGCAAGTGGTAGACAGCGGTGTCTATACAAAACGACTATTGTTATAAACAAGTGAACAGTTGTTTTATATGCTGGTAAACCCTGTAATCAATCTGAGCATTCATGAAAGGTATAAAATGGGCAACAGGAGACGATCGAGCCGCTTTCAAGCAACAATCAACGAATCATTAATTTGATGACTTGTTTACAGTAACACAACTGGTTGGCAAATAATTTACACCCCCATTGATTTGAATTCATATCACATACAATAAGTATTAAAGTATTACTATAAGTATTAATTAGTTCATTAATAATTAACAACTCACAAATTAGTATAAGTTAAAAGGAGAAATTCCTATACAAATTGTTCACATCAATGTAGATTGTTCACATAATGTTGTAGATGCGATACAAGCAAGCAAATAATTTGAAGTGTTCTATTCATGGAAAATAGATTGTTACATCATGTGACAGTGAAGAACCTAATGAAGGCACAAGCCAAAACAACTTGCAGAGAGCAAAACTTTGGCAACTTAAAAAAACTTTAAAATAGATTTAATTCCAGTTAAGCGTCCTACCAGATGCTAGTTTTCTCTAGGAACGCAAAGTTTTTTTTTTTCTTTTCTTTAAGTAACGGTTCATGTCAACCCCTGTTAGTTAGTCACGTGCGACTGGTAAGAAACTCCAAACAAAAAACAATCTAAAGATAGTGTTCGCTTCGCTTGGTGCGAACCTTACATTTATGACGCGCCAATTCCAACTCCTCCCACTCTCGGTGACGCTGTTTGGAATGCACGCTGGCTTACGTTTAATAAGCATTAAGCAAACGAGCTTAGGGCGTCAGCTGTCGGAAGGGATAATGCAGTTCACCGGCGTATATTCTTGTGCATGTTTGGCCGCGTGGCTTTGTACACAAAGCTGCCTTCGGTGTAGTGTTCCAAGCAGTTCACAGACTATGCTTATGCTTACGCTGGTTTGGGCGTAGCAGACGATGCGTTTCTCCGAACGAATGTGTCAAGCTGGGGCCAAATCCTTCTACGGTACTAACATAAGCCTGCTTAAGATAGCTTCATTTTGACTCTATGGCATATTACACTCAGAGGCACAGGCATATTACATTCGTATGAAGGGTTAAGGATATAATATTAGATTTTAGGCCATTTCGAAGCGCTTTCGGCTCCAAACTCCTGTACCTCGAGGCACGATTTCAAGTAAATGTGTAGCAGAATATCCGAGCGCTAATTAATGCTGGTTAATGCATTCTTTCTTGCATTATTGAACTAGCTTGTGCTGATATATATCATTCATTGCACCATAGTTATTTTGAAGGAAGTTTAACATTTTATAAAAAAATACACTTATTTTCGATAGTGTAATGTTTCATTGCAAATGATCAGATAGTCGTTGGATGTAAACTTTAGTAAACTACAAAAAGAAAGTAGTGAAACTATTGTATTAAAAAATATATTTTTTATTCATTTCAACGCAACTAGCTGTCATGGATCTGTTGCTTTTTAAAAATCATATCATATCATCACAATTTGTTTGTTCCAAATAACGTCGATTTTGTTCTGCGACACATCAACTTTTGGTGAACTTTTATGTGTTGCATTTACGACTCCTTTTCGCTCAATGTTGAAAGGAGCAGTACGTCCACCCCACCAGGTTAGTGGAAAGCAAATTATCATATAAATAACCAACGCTCGCTGACACCGGACTAAATGGAACGGAACGAAAGCTTACACTTACGAAAACAAGGTCGGTGCACGTGTCGGGAAATCCAATGGACGGCAGCAGCAGTTCAGGCAGATCGTATTGCAGTCGCTGTTCGACGAATGGATGCTTTTATTTTCCCTACTTTTGCATTGCAACATTAAAACCTTGCTGGTTTTTTGTGCATAGCACTGCTCGGTGCATTCCAATGACATGCGAAGAATGCTGCTAGGATACTAGTGTGGCATGCTCCCCTTCTGTCCAGATTGTGCCACCGATGACGTGAAAGGAAATTTTATTACTCGATCCTTTGAACTGCCATTCTGCCAGTGGACCGATTCCGTGTGCAACGGTCGGGCGCTAAGGTCGTTTTGCATAGCACTATGTCGTCGTGACATGTCGATGACAATGTTAACGGTCCTTATTTATGTTTCGCTTGTGCACAATACCCGCCTGCAAGTGGTTAAAGGTGCTTCGACACAGATGCAATAAATCAATGTGTTGCTGTAACAGAATAATTCAATCTAGCATTTTCTTATTTTCTTCAGCCCTGCACTATTGATCTCGCGATCGGAATCTGCACAGCTGGAGGGCTTGAAGCCATCGTACCACATATCCTTAAGCTGTCCGCGTTCAACATGTCTGCCTTTCGGTATTATCGAAATCTGAACGAAAGCTTCGCGGTGGAGGAACCGTCCCTGCCGGACGGGCTGGACGGTGTCAATCGAATACAGAAGTCAATTCGGCTGCTCTCGGGTGAGATGATTGCGGCCAGCGCTCCGTGGACCAGCCCGGCACCGGCCGGAACACCGCACGCGAAGGATGAAGTGAGCGTGGATGATTACGTGCCGTACGAGCAACGGCCCGAAACGTACATCGTGCCCGTCGTGTTTGCCCTCATCTTCATCGTCGGCATCGTGGGCAATGGGACGCTGGTGGTCATCTTCCTGCGACACCGCGCGATGCGCAACATTCCAAACACGTGAGTAACTGAGTAAGCGTTGATTTGTTGAAACTTTGTGTTGTAAGATTTGTGTACAGAAAGTGTTCAATGCTTTTTTTATAAAACAATTATTTCACTCGTTATTTAAATTTTCTTTTTTAATTTATTTCAATAAAAACAACTGATACAGCATAGTTGTCTAATGGAAAAAATGTTACAATATTAAAAAAAAAAACATTTTATATTAACCAATTCAGTGATTTGCCTAACAAAGACTCGGGCAGTGCTTTTGTTCTCTGTTTCGATTCAATCGTCGCTGTGCGTAAAAAAAACTGTGTGTTTTGTATTGCAACACTTCGAGCGAACGGATGAATAAAAAACATAAAAATTTATTCAGTACATTGAAGTTTCTAAATAATACTATCAGTAAAAGCTAAATACGGCGTATTACTTTTTTCATAACTAAAATACTGTGTTTCCACGAATTCCTAGTCCATCTCATTGTTAAATTTTCATCCTGACTGTCTTTTTATTCCTTTTTATACAGATAAAATTGAAGCGCTCTAGCTTTCACAATGCAACGATATAAATCATCTCGAAAAAGGCGGTAAAGTGTCATTTTTTCCACACATCCGCTCGGCTCGGAACTAGCTCGGCTCCAGTGTTAAAAGAGAAACAAGATTACCGCATAGTGGCTAACGCTGTGATAGCCCTTTGATCTTCAATTCCCTTTTCCCAACACCAACTAAGCAGCAAAAGCAATTGAATCAAACTGACACTGTAATCAATCATTTTAGCCACTTATAGTGCAGAAAGCACGACATGGTGTGCAAGGCTAGAGGTCCTTATTGCGTATAATGGCTAACATTTATATTTCAGCCCTTAAAAAGACACTTTCCGTTTCTGACGGCTTCTTCTTCGGCTAAAAATGGGTTGGCTAAACGGGCAACTAGACAGTGCTAAATATTAGTCGAGACTTGTTTTTTTTTTACTGGACTTTAGGATAGGACAGGAGCTCAGTCTGAATACTTTTATTCGTTTAGAAGAGACTATTGAATCAATACCGCTACATAATTTCGTCTTGGCTGGCATGGCCTCGTAAGGTTTTATCTCAGTTTATTTTTAATTGCACCGCCCCATTTGTTACTATTAAAAGTAACAGTCTCTCTTTACCATTAATTGTTTACTATTTATTGTTGCTGTTTAATTGGTAAAGTTTACTGGTGTGAAATAATTAACACTTCCAACCGAGCGTTTATAAGTATGCTTATTATTGTGCCTGGTTGATTTCAACGCAATTGCACGCCTCCTTCCCCAGTACACCAATGTACTTCCAATGCAATGTAATTATGAAATGTTCGATAAAAATAAGGCAGAAGCTGACTGCGATTGTTGACAGTGCCCATTATCGGGAGGCAATTAACGGATTTATGGCCAATCTAGATTCTATGAAGCAGACGAATTTCTCTGTTAAAGTATAATACGGCGATTTTCGAGTATAAAATACATAAACCTAACATGAGAGTGTCGTCGCAAACAAAAATTGACTCAGAAATACATGCATTTTGCATAAAATTCCGTTCCGTTGTTTCGAGCGTGTTATTACATTTGCGGAGCGGATTTTTCGGTCGAATGAGGCCAGCGACAGTTACAATCCAGAATTATTCCTTTAATGTAATAGAGCCTTCAAATTCTAATATGGTGAAGTAATGATATTTTATTTCAAAGAATAATGTTTTTTGTTGTTGTCAGTTTTGATTCGTAATGTTTAACACGATCATTATACAACAAAAAAATTGTACAAATTGTAACACACTATTAAACATCTCCATGTAACACTTGTTCAAATTATGGTTAAATATGTAATATGCGGTAAAGTGTCCAATGCCAACAAAACACTCCCTTCATTTTTCCTACCTGATTAAACTAAACCCTGTAATAGCTCTCTGTTTCTCCTCCGCACAACATACACAGTACACAGAAGCTAATCTGCACTTTACAGCTTGTTATGAGGAATGCTAATGCGATAAATCCATATGAAACAACCCCTTAGGCATATTAAGTATCCAATTTGTGCAAATTAGTTTCACTCAACGTGGAGCTGGTCCGGTTGTTGTACGGCTGTACAAATCCACTGCAGATTTTCTCTGTTTCTAGTTTTTGCACCATTTAAACCGTAGCTTTGTTTTGCAAATCATTCTTAGCCTGTTAGCATTTTTTCGAGCATGCACAGAACACAGAAAAACAACCTTTCAGTCCATCAGTGAACTAGCTACCTGCGTCACAGCAAAGCTTTTCGGGTGACTTTTGTTGTGATCAAAGCATTCCATCATTTCCTTCCTGTGGGATGGGGTGGGATTCGCACCGTTTCCATGGACGGTTCGCCTGTGCCAGAAGCAAAGCAAAAACAGTCGAAACTGCGAGGGAAAACATGGCTCCGGGACAGGTAATCATTTCCCTTAACACAATCACGATCACTACCACATGACCATTTTGGCTTTTCTATGGCTCCATTGTGCAAATTGTTTGAGGCGCTGACACAAAAAGAGATACTTCGCATTCCTGCAGCCCACAGAGTGGAGGAGTGAGTGATTGATTGCTGGGATGAAAATGCGTTTGCCGCACAAGGCCAAACCATGTGACTTGTGAAGGAAACACCGCTTTTTCCAGCACGCTCGTTCGCTCATTATCATCACCAGCAGTGGTAAGCTCGTGTGGTTGGAGCCATTCGCATAGTGTTCAGCTTCCATTCAAACCATTGTACATGGTAGAGTTATTTTTGTGGTGAAGAAAAATGGAGAAAACTTCCATGGTAAACACATGCACGACCGTTTCGCCCCGGTCCTTTTGACACCGGGAATCATTCAAGGAGCTTCGAACGGGTAATGATTACGAGTGTGAAGGGTTGCCCCCTACACGAAGCAGTATTAGTTTGTGAGCTTTGGCGGCACGTGATGTTATTCAGCTCTGTCTTCCCGCAGCGCGCTGAAGTGTGCGCAATTGATACGATTCACAACGTGACATGCAGAGCGGCAGGGAATGCTGTTTTTCTTCCATTTCTGGCCCCGTTTACTGGGTATGAGGCAGTATGCAGTCCTCTCCCATCTGTGCTCGTTCTGTGGCAGATCGGAAACTTAATCTTCGTCTCCGTGCTAAGGTCGTTGGATTGTATCTGCTTCTCACCGGAGCATCCCATATTTTGCCCTTTTTTGCATGATACGTGGTTGGGTTTGCTCGAAATGTAAGAACTAAATCTGCTTAATGCCAATCTTTCCCTTCGGGGAGGTTACCGTGTGCTGTGCGTATTGCGCTCTGGTGTAGTGTAAACAAAGTAAAGTGCCCTTAAGCACGCGTAATACGATTCGGGTGTGTGTGCCACACGGTATCATCGTGTGTATAATTTGGTCTGTTCGTTGGTTGCGATGGCAGTAACAGTGATAGACAGTAAGATGACTCAATGGTGCGATGTCTTGCAAAGAATGGAAATACGTTTCTCGGCGTGTTATTTCAAAGCTCGCTTAAACTCCGTTGAAAGGTATGAAAACATTAAATGTTTTTGCAACTGTAACTGTTTACTCGACGCACTATCTGAATATTAGTCGGAGGAAAGTCTTTAAAAATGTAATCTTGTAAGCTTTCTTACAGTAATTCATTAATAGCTATGATACTAATTAAACTAAACTGTATAAAATTAGTGATCAAAACAAACATTCAGGTGCTCCTTGAGTTAGTTACATATAGCTATACAAACGTTGTAAAGTAAAACTTTCAAAAAACTCCATAAAAATGATTCCTCACTGTAATGTTGCTGTACATTTAAAACTCGAGGAGGTTAAATCTCCTTGATTAATTTTTGATGATTCCGCACTGTTCAAATTTTAATTGAACGTGTTCAACTAATGGATGAGGAAGATCATATGGATGTTGGTTGAATTCCTAACCGCATTCCGTGTTCCACAAGGTGGAGGGAATGCCGTGGGTCAATCAATTGCCATCTGAAAAGTTTTGTAGATTTGAGCAAATGCCCAGATGCATTGTGTGCAAAAAGCACTTAAGATTGTCTACAGCCAAGCTACAAGCTACAGGTGGCCTTCTACTGACACGTACAATCATATGTAAGACTTCCCGATCATTTACCCGGCATCTTTCTTGACAATAATTTTACAGTGGGTGATCGCTGTAGATGTGCCCTAGACGAACGTTTATACATAGGAGTTTGAATTATTTGCTCCTTTGAAGATGTGCTTCAATGTTCTTTACATCTTCTTTACATCAAAATCCGCGTCAATTCAGTGTGTTGTTCTGTCAACATACAATGTGTGGTTGTATTCTTCAGATCAATTAATTTGCCATGCCCATTTAGAACCTTCACATTGCAGAAGACACGAAGCACATCCTCAATCATTGAATAAATGCAACATTATAAGATTTAGGCTCTTCAGAAATCCCTCTCTACTTTCTCGTAGGTTCTCTCTTACTCCAGCGTTGTTGCAAACTGAATAACAGCCTTACATCTTGTCCACTGCTAGTACAAACTTCTAAAACTATTTGACTACAGAACCATAATATCATGTCTTTGTTCAAAAAACTGTGTCTGCATTTACTTTACAATCCAATTGGGTGTGATTTTTCATCTGCAGCTACATATTCTCTCTCGCACTGGCCGATCTGCTGGTGATACTGATCTGCGTGCCGCTCGCTTCCCTGATCTACACGCTAGAATCCTGGCCATGGGGAGATGCGCTATGCCGGGTGTCCGAGTTTGCCGAGGAAATCTCAATCGGTGTGTCCGTGTTCACCCTCACTGCCCTGTCCGCCGATCGGTACTGTGCCATCGTAAATCCACTCCGAAAGTTACAGGTAATACGCTGCGCTTGAGGATTGAGTTGTTAAACCCACATGTGTCCTGAGGTTTGTCACCCCTCCCCTTTTTTTCTTTACAGACACGTCCATTGACAGTGATCGTCGCGTTTCTCATCTGGGTGCTTGCCATCATCTGTGCTATCCCATCGGCAGTGATTTCGGAAGTGGTAGTTGTGCGGCTGCCCAACAAAACAATCGAATACTGCTCACCATTTGGTCCCCGCACGAGAGAGTCGAGCTATTCCAAGTAAGTTTTGTTGTCAACAGTCTCGCAAATTCGGGAAGCCTAATGATGCTTAATGGCTTTCCAATCTAGATTAGCTAGACCCACCCGTAGCTCTGGCATCACTGCTAATCATAAAGTCGCATTGGTTTCAACCGAACCCAGCGTTATGCGTTGCGGGAACCACACAAGAATGACTTCACTAATACCCGTCTGCTCACACAGGTACAAAACGGTGCTCAACTCAATCGTTTACTACTTCCTGCCACTGTCCATCATCGGGATACTGTACGTGCTGATGGCGCACCGGCTGCACACGAGCGCACGGGAAATGCCGGGCGAGAATGCGGGCCCGCAGAGCCGGTCGCAGGCCCGCGCTCGCCGCCACGTCGCCCGCATGGTCATCACGTTCGTCATTGTCTTCATCGTGTGCTTTCTGCCGCATCATGTGGTCGAGCTGTGGTTCCATCTGAATCCGCACGCCGAGGACGATTACGACGACTTCTGGCACATTTTCCGCATCACCGGCTTCTGTCTCAGGTAAGGCTGTTCGGGGTCCGTGTGGGTGGGAGGAGGGTTGGGGAGCTTTAACTAGTCGGAGGATTTTATCGCCCGAATTGGCACTCGTTCGCTCGGTTGCGGTTCGGTGAGTGTTTGACGGTTTGCTGCTCCTGACGTTCCGGCCCGAGTGCTGGGACAGTCATTCGTCTTTCCAATGACACCTACGATGCCGAGGCGGTTCCTTTTTTATTTCGGTTTTGCTACTGACGATCAATTAATCGGTGACCTACAGGCTCCAGGCATCCTGCCTCGGTAGTGTCGCCTGAACTTACAACGTCATGCAGCAATGGATGTTGAGATGGATGTCGTACGAATGTCATTTACCGGATCAATATTTAGCAGAATTTTGTCGTCGCGTGGGGTTTATTGTGTATCGTATGTTTTTCAATATATATGTTTCTTTAATTTAGTGTTAGCTCGTAGCACACTGTTCAACCAAGCCTCGTTGCAAAACGCTAAAGCTAATATCCTATGTACGTACGTCTAGCAAGGAAATAATTAAATATAGTCGTTACCACTAAATTTTGATTTTAACTCACCTATTTTTTGTCTCTAAGGCATACATTTTTTAATAAGTCAATCGCTTTATTAACAAAATTTAGCGTAATTGTCTGGAACTTCTTCCTCTTCTTTGGCACAACAACCGTTGTCGGACAGGGGCCTACCTGCTTGTACCCATTAGTCACAAGTGGGCTTGGCTTTCAGTGACTTTTAGATACCATAGCAGGATAGTCAGTCGTACGTATCGGGGCATAGCCTATTCGGGACTTGAACCCATAACGGGCATGGTGTTAAGTCGCATGAGTTGACAACGGCATCACCAGACCGGCCCATGTCTGGAACTATTTGTTCCAAAAAGATTTAATTCAAGTTAAGTAGTTAATAACTAGAGCCGGTCTGGTGGTACAGTCGTCAACTCGTCATGTGCCATGGGTTCAAGCCCCCACGTAAGACTGACGTAGGACTGACTATCCTGTTTTGTGTAATGAGTAAGTCACTGAAAACCAAGCCCGCTAGTAGTACAGGCAGGCCTTGACCTACCTAGGAAGTTTTAATGGATTGAATTAAGTGACATTGGTTTTCAGGTATCAACAATGGCTTTGCAATTGATTAAATTTCAATATTTTTCACCTAAATATCACCTCAAATATCTCGTAAATGTATCATGATTCAATGATTCAGGAGACAAACTTCTTTTTTTGGCTCAACAACCGTTGTCGGTCAAGGCCTGCCTCTGTACCACTTACTTGTGGGCTTGGCTTTCAGTGACTTATTGATCCCCCCATAGCAGGATAGTCAGTCGTCAGACGTATGGCGGCACGGTCCATTTGGGGCTTCAACCCATGACGGGTATGTTATTAAGTCGTACGAGTTGATGACTGTACTACGAACCCGGCCAAGAGACAAACATTGTTGACAGTTGACAGTACCAATAAAATTTAACGGAAAATTTTGGGGTTTTCGGCTATACTTCATTAAATATTAATCAAAATATGGCTTATCGTATACCAAAAGAAAGGATATCCAATTCTCCCAGGGCTACTGATGAGTTAACGTTTAAATCTCGTTTTTATAACAAACTTGTACAACTTCGTATTACTAAAGCTTTATTTTTGTCTAAGAAAAGTAAAAAATAGAGACCCCTTATTCAGACTATATAATATATTGAATTCATAAATTAAATGCATTTTCTTATGATTCCCCGATTTGTTCACGGTGAATAAATAAACGGGGAATCGCAAGGAAATGCATTTAATTCATAATACCAATATGTTTTACAGTCCTAATATCGACGTTAAGGTATATAACGGTCGCTTTAGATCTTGCATAAAAATGAACGTGAAAATAAGGTTTTTTTTTCTATATATAATTGAATATTGATCAGAATATGGATTAAATCATATTTGCACCCATGGTATGTTCTATTATTTTCGATTTTTTGAATTAATTACTACCACAATGGAAAGCTTTACATAGGATGAATATAAATCGGAAATTGTTTCGAGAAATCCCTACGTCAAGTAGTTAACTAGGTATTGCGTCTATATCGCGATGAGTCTTTTGAAGCTGAAACCGTTACATTCGTGGAAACGATACCATGACATTTATGGGGGGTTTGATTACAGAACTAGTGTAGTATTGTGCATGCATGTCTTGTGGTTTACATCAAAGTCGTAGATATTGCTTATCTGGAATACTTCGGTACTTAGGTATTGATTACAAGCCAATACCCTTAAGATGTGAATGGGTAGGGCGGATTCGTTAAAATGGTAAACGTTAATCGCAACACGTTTTGGACCATTCCTACTGAATAAAAAATACTCTTTTTTTATTTTTAAATAAAATGTATACACATTAAATAACAAATATTTTGCTGACCTTTTGCACAATTTTAATACTTTTTGTTGAAATTCGATAAGCTTTTAACCAATCAACACTAATGCTTTTTAATTGATTCTTACGAATGCCTTCAGTAATTGTTACGCATTTTTACTAACAAACTCATAATGACAGATAGTAATCCTACTTCAGGAATTGGACGAAAGCGGGTGCAATACCAACAAACTGCCAACTCGAGCAGTTTGCTTTTAGATGAGCATTATTGCGACCGTAAACGATGATGATTCGTTAGCATCAACTCGTATCATTATTGATTCTGTGCAAACATTAAAAACCAGCCTCGGTCGTCCGTATGATTGAGAGGACGACCTCCGATGCAATGGCAATTCGTCATGCTCGTTGCAAACGAAAGATACAATTCAGGGGCTTCATACAGATTTTGATTTCGTCCGTCAACGGTCCGCGATTTATTGCGTAAGTTCGTTTTGCTGATTGTCACGCGATGATTCAGCTGATTGTGATTTTGGTTTGTTTTTATTTATTCTGAATGTCGTAAAGCTTGAACATAGCCACATAGTCATCGTTTGTACTGGTTGTGGGAGTGCAGACTTTTTCGCTTTAAGTTATAAATAGCTAATACAATAATTTGTCACGAAGCACACATTGAATACGTTGTTTGCAGAGCTATATTAAAACTCCTACGGACATGAATAATTCCGTTAACGTAAACAATGATTTAGGCTGTTTATACCGTTTATTCAACATACTATAACTTGCAGCAATAGGAATACTGTACAAACTGTCAACAGTACAATTAATTTGAATTTAGGAGCACTTTTGCCAAAACGGATCCATATATTCATATGACAATCAAGCCTATTTTTCTGTTTAAGCTCATATCTACGCAATTACCAACTAAACGCTGGCGTACGACTACCATTAGACTCTTGCTTAATGTGTACAGAATAAATAGAAAAATTTATCTAATAATAAATTAGATTAAATTATGTTCCTACAGTGGCGTGGTCCCATGGTACTAGTCGAGATCTCACTAGAATTAGAAGGAAAATGATAACAGGTGTAATAACATACCCTCTATGGGCGCCTCAAAACAGCATTCAGTGTCTTAATTTCTCAATGCAGCAAGGTCCAAATACCGATAGGCCAAGATAAGAACGTTGCATATAAACACATACACTTTGTCACATCAGCCGATAGGAGTTTCGTTTCAAGGGTACCCAAATGTTCGAACGAGTCTCGAGCAATTCTATGTAAATGCGATATTTATCCTTCGTGTCTAGCTTTAAGAACGTTTTGGGCGCTGCTTTGCTGATCAAAAGGCTTTCGGTGGCTTACCTGCAAGCTTACTTTGTCCTATGTTCGTACGATAAGCCCGATTTCTGAGATTTTGGCCCTAATCGTGTGGGCGTGTGTTTTCTACATTTTGCCCAAATGCGGTACTGCCCAATGTACGATACGTGTACGTCACGATAAGCTCCTTCTATATTACCACAACCATCAACAAGAAAAAAAAACTTAAAAGGGATCTAGCCCTTCGTTCGTTCGATGAGCTTAGAAAGCGCACTCTTTACATCGTTTGATGGAGTTCTCAATTCACGGCAGTACATTTACAGGATGACTTCCCTAAACCTACACACGTAACACCGGCGCTCGTCACTGACGGTGACTGATCCATGCGATTTGGGTAAAGTTAGGGCAGGTCCATAAATCTTCCCATTCCTACGCAACACCCATTTTATGTACAACTACACCCGATGGGTGATGGATTTGAGAGCTTGCGGATGATCTATCAAATGGAAGTTTCCACCAAAAACAGACACACTGTTCATGAATGGAAAATAGTGCAGTACTCAAATGCATCCCAGACATGACAGCATTTGTCTTGTGCCACGGGTTGTGTTGCAAAGTTTCCAGCTTTGCGTTGAATAATGTTCCTACTATCCGGTTCAGCGAAAGTGTGTCTATAGTAGGTCGATGTAATCCCAACTTGGCACATCTTTCAACCATAACTTTGCTACCGTTTTCATTAACTAAAACGCTACTCGTTGTGACTTTTCATTACAACGATTCTACGCGATATCCTCAAATCATCCGTTCGGAGCAATTCAATTTGAAGATGGTGGCGCAAAGCATATTTTCCATCCCCTAGCATAACTTTTTCCGTACTCTGTGCAGTTCTTTTTTAAACGAATCGTGAATGTTATACTCGTGAGTAGGAATGTTTTCAAACATTTGCATTTAGCAACCACTCGGTTTTGTGCTTTGGACAGAGTAGCAGAAATGTTTTACTCTTCCGGGAACGCACAGCCAGCGTGAGAGCTTGGAATTTCATTACCGTTCGCGGAAGAGCGAAACTATTTTCGTTTTTCTTACTTCCCCACATACCAACCGACACCGGAAGTGTACTAGAAAGATCAAACCAAGCACGCACAGGGATTGTAATTTACTCCTATCGTTCGTTCCCGAATTAGCCAATGATTAAAGTGCTTAGCTACGGGTTTGGAAGGAAACTATAGGGCAGACTGTTACCGAGAATGTTTAATCGCGTTTGTTCTTAAAGATGATGGGCTGGGTTTCAAGAATGGCATAGAATGTACTGTTGGGGAAATTAGCGGTCACGTTATCTGACGTTTGTTTCCCAGTGCTGTCAGCAACGTAATGATGTTGAAATTCTATGCATTTTATATTAACAATGTCACTAGGTACGTTTTCGTAGCCCATCTCAAAATTTGTTCGCATAAAGTACGGGTTCTGGCTGTAAGAAATGTACAATATACCATCATTATGACACTTTTGCCTTGAAAATAATCGAAAAAAAATACTGTAACACAATTAAATACGATTTTTCTCTCGACCTGTCAAAATATTGCGATGGATAACTTGGACTACTGGAAAAAAAATTCGCCAAAGAAATCCTTACACATCAAAAGCATAAAATAGCGTGACAAACCCTGTTATATATGCCATTGCATAACTTTAGGCGCAGCGCATGCATGTGTGGACTATTGTGTGAGAGCCGTTTTTTAATTAAATTCGAATTAAAATTTTAGTGAACTTTTAGACAAAGTGTTCAATGAAACCAAATTCGAGAAAAAATGCTTGTCTTTTCAAGACTTAGGATTAACTACACATAATTATTACATGTTTCTGAATTGTAAACACCATCTATTAACATACCTGTCTATATATACTCATGGCAAACCTCTTTCAGCTTGCTCTGAGCTGTACCTTCATGGGTGGATGTACAATAAATTTAAACAAATGTAACAGATTTTTTCATCTTTCCGTATCTCTTTGTCAGCTTCCTAAACTCCTGCATCAACCCGGTCGCCCTGTACTGCGTGTCGGGCGTGTTTCGGCAACACTTCCACCGGTATCTGTGCTGCCGCCCGATGACGGTACAGCGCCGGATCGGTCTGTCGTCGGCCGGCAATGCGTGCGAGACGAGCTTCGTATCAACGATCCGGCGCTCGCAGCACCACAGCATCCGGAAGTCACTGTCCGTCCAGAGCGTGCACGGGAAGAGGTGAAAGTTTGTGCGTCTGGTCGTGACTGGACGCGACCGGTCGGACATCAAAACGCAGCAGTTTAACCAGCTGCCCCTGCCGGAGGAACCCACGGTACGGAACAACCAGAAGCATCCCGAGGTGTTGGCCATGTAAGCCGTGCCACAGAAACAGACAACGATGCGCTGGGAGCGGGGGGCAACAAGGAGGGAACGCAATGAGCCTAGGAGCATGGTTCACATTTGCTCTCCCGAGGGTGGTATTTCTTTCAATCTTCCACGTTTACTTCCATTGATCGCGTTTAAAAAAGGGGCAGTATTTCTAGTTTGCCGCAGCACCATTGCAACTCATCCTCCTGAAACATTGGCCTCATTTATATGACGAAAAGTTTTCAATAAACTTCCACTCCCAGGAGTGTAATGTTTACAGCGGTAAGCTCATTACGCTCGCGACGATAGCATCATCAAAGAACTTTCTTAGCTTCTCGGCACACAGCAAAAAAAACCTCGCGTAGCACGTCACTTTTGCGTCAAGTATCACGCGCCTTTCCCTCATTGTACCCCGTTGGTACGTGCGTCAAATAACGGAAAACTTTTTCCACACATCCCATCCCATACCTGGCGGGGACGGACCGAAGCCGTTATAAGGCTACCGTACCACCCGCCTGTTGTGTGTTTTTGTTTGACGCGAACGATATTGGAATGCACGGCCGCGAAGGGTGAGCAAAACCCATTCAGTGTGCAGGTCCATTTATTGGGAAACTTAAACCGTGATCAGCTAGGTGATAATGAAAAAAGACATGCCAGGACACGCAGGCAAACGAGCAAGGAAAAATCAAACTCAAAGAAATTGAACGAAGAAACGAGAAGGTGGGATGTAAATTGTAGCACGAAAGGAATGGTTCAGATAGAAGTAGCGAGATGAATTTATTACACTTGGAGCAAGGTAAATCATGGAGTAGAAAATTGGAAAAGAACTCTTCACAAGATGAGCCGTCGTCCGGACACTAATTATTCTTAGAAATGGTGAAACGAATGTTTTCTAGTTGTAACAGATGCATTACAGAATAACGATTTATATACGTCTTCGAATAAAACCAATCAAATGTGAAAATGGACAAACAAATGGTGTTTCTTTCTATTTTGCTTTACTTGCATCCATTTTACAGCCCTTCCCGCTACACAGATATGATGCACGCGTGTGGCTCGTTTGGTAGAAGCTTTATTGGTACATTGAGCTGGTAGGACAATGAAAACTACATCTAAACTCCGAGCGCTGCTGACGATGGTGCAGCTGACTAGAATTTCCTCTTTGAAGAATGGATGCGCAACGGATGGCCGGAGCAGCTGCCCGTCTGAAAATGGAACCCATCCAGATGGTTTCAATCACTTTTCCGGTGCACCGTACTCTCGCAGTAAGGCAAGCGCAGTGGGCCAGTAACGATATCTTACCTTCCAAGCGCGACTAGAATGCCGGGAACGCACAACAAAGAGCGCCCGTGGGGGGAGGTTTTAGCAGGACGCACATCCCTCGTCCGGATCATCCCGGGCCCGACCGACCAACCGTCGCCGCAGGTTCACCATCAGCGGGCTGTCCGGCGGGATGCCTTCACGTTGGAGAAAATGCATCGTTTCCCGGGCACAAACTGCCCATCCGATCGCTTCCGCTTGGCGACCACCGATCACCTGCACCGGCGGCTGCCTCACAGCGCCGTGCTGCACTCCGACCCCGGCCTCCTCCTCCTCCTCCTCATCGTCCGTGTCTTCTGCGTACGGGTCATTTTGTAAAAAATCCAGCTCATCCTGTAGCTCCCGTATGCGGCCGAGTGCTTGCAGCATCAAGTCCGTTGCTACCGCACCACGTCCGGTCGGAGGGGAATCGGAAGCACTGGAGGGCATGGTAACGGTGGGCGACTGTTGACTGGTCGCTGATGATCGTGCTGCCGTGGAAACGGGCTTCCTGCTAGTGATAGACCGGTCCGCTAGTTGGTAGGGACCGGATGCAACAGGTTCGTGTTTTCGCTTTCTTCCACCGGACGGCTGACAGGTGCTGCTGCCGCCGGTGTATCTGTCACCGGTCTTTGGCACGCTTTTTGGCATGGTGCAGCAGACGTACACAGCAAGAGATGTCTTCACACACTCCCTAGCACGTGCGGTCGTTCGAGCATTAAGGGATGCTTATCGTTTCACACGGTTCGGCTCGTCGGTGCTGTCAATCAAACATCCTGTCATAAGCACTTTTTGTCATGTAATTTTCAAGGAATTCAAAACATTCCATCAACACTGATAAGCGAACGTCTGTGGTCACTGCGGGAAGGATGTGCTATCACGCGCGTCTAAAGGATGTGTCACTAAACCACCGGAAAGAGGGCGAAAGGGTGGAGTTCGAACCAGTGTCGAACAAACGGATCGAAGCCGTCCGGTGCACGATGCACTTCGCACGACGCCACTTCCCGAAATGAGACCGCGGGTTCTGCTTCCGAAGCGGGCAGGTTTTTTGTTGTTCCGCCCAAACACACATACACACACACGACTAACGCACAAATACACACGCGCAAGGAGCACCTTTTATTTCACATCTTGGCAACCGTGGCTCACCGCCTGCCGCCTGTCGTGGTGGCGGATCCGTAACGGTTTTGGGCTTTGTTTCTTTCCCAGTTTCCCCTCGCACGAAACACACTTGCATGCGTAGTACAGCGGGACCATATGCATGCTGCGGCTGCCGGCTGCCACCGAAACCCCTCGTTGCGGGAGAGCGAGAAGGCACGAAAACAACTGCCGCTGCAGTTTCTGTTAGCCACCGTCAGCGGGCGAATGAGGCGAAATGAATGGGGAGAGATAAGGGATGCGAGCGCCCCGTTTGACGAAGGATATGCACTATGGGTGAAACATGGCGATTTCTTTGTTTTTTGTTGCAAACACATTATTGAAGAATGTATTGCATTTGTTTTATCAGAATTTTTATTAATATGTATATACTCTGGAGCAAATTGCACACAAAATAAGAAGAATGTAAAGTTATTTGAAACGATTGTTTGAGCATTTTGACTAGCAGGATACTAATAATGATATTAAGAAAAATACTTGATGTGAATTTACTTCAAATTTAACTTTTTTTTCTGTTTTTAACTGTCCTAAATACTTAAATGGAAAATAGAAAAAAATAAACCAATTAATAAACTTTATGGATTTATTATGGTTTAATTAACAGGTTTAATTCCTAATATAATTATTATCACTATGTACGTGCTTGTTTTATCGAAGGAAATTTATCAACCATGTTTAATATAGATCATAAAATATATCTTAACATTTACAATGACACACAACATCAAATTATTAACGATATCAATAATTCTTTGTTACTGCGTTGATTATTTTGTTAATCCTGTTGTAATGTACTATTGATCACTATTTTTCATAACCATAAAGGTGATATTGATGATAATGATCGTCTCATCCCTTCTTTTTCATAAGTTGGGAAGGACGAAATGATCTTTAGTTGTTTTGTATTTATTACATTGGATCAAAACATTACGAATGGGTGATATGATACAAATGCATTTGACCAAATAATCCGATAATCAATGAAAAGGATTACAATATAAGATTAATCGACATTGTTGATGGCTGGATATCTTAGAATAAGTAATTTTCCTTGATCTAATAGAGTTGGATCTGTTTTTGGTTCAGTTTTTGTAAGTAGCAGTCATTTGATTATGGGTTTTAATGCTTTGTTTTAATTACTCTACTCATTTTTGGCCATGGAAAATTAAATGAATAAATTTTATAACTCTGATTGTTTACATTGTTTACTTATTTAAAGTAACACTTTGAACCATTTTTCGACCCACTGTGCAACTGCTAACGTTTTATTGGTGTTGTTGTTGTTGTTGCAGTTGTTGTTGTGGGCTGCTCCGCTTAATAGCTCCGGCCTCGTGGTGTGTTTGCGCAGGCTGCGCTCAGTACGATGGTCACAAATCGGGCAGCTGGCCCGATTTTCTTCCTTCCCTTCGCTCACGCTCGATCGATCGGTAGCGCGGCCGTTGTGCGAAGAAGAAATCAGGAAGGGGCACGATAACAACGCACGTTGAAACGCACCGGCCACAATCGAGAGGGGGATCAAAACGTGCAACTGCTGGCAAACGAACTGACGGCAAGCACCGGTAGGGCAAGGATAGCAATCGAAAGGAGGAAGCAAAAAGGACACGCCGCTGTATCCGTTTTGGTGTGCAAGAGAGGGTGCGTTGATGATTTGGTTTCGGGTTTCGTTACCTTCCCTTCCTTCCCCGTTCTTTCATTCGCCACATCCATCGTGGCCCGGCGTGCGTCGATTGTCGTACGATGTACGCGTGCCATGCGCAAGTGCCGTACGCAAGCACACGCGTTCCAGCTTGCGTTTTTTGTTGTTGTTGCTTGAGCTACTTTTTTCTGTTGTGGAAGGTGAAGGATGTAAGACTGTATGCGTGTGTATACGATTCATAGGGCAGAAATACTGCTTTAGCAACCAACCTTGGTCGTATCAGGTCCCCTGGTAAACGTTATTTTGAATTCGTAATTAGTAATCTAGTAAAAGTAGGTTGACCTTTTTTATTTTCGTTGTTATTACCGCTTGATCAGTTTTAAATAGAGCCATAAATAAAAAAATAAAACGATACTTGAATCAGCCGCTTCGTAATCATAAAATGTCAAATTCCTAGCGAGCTTTACAAGGAGCGCTCACAACAGGATAAAAAACGTACGAGATGATATTACCCATTTGCTTACCCTCAACAACAAGTCAACAGATACCGAATCTCAAGTATTTCACTGTTCGTGGCATCATCTTCTAGCGGCCGGGAGAACAGGACCTTCTTATGTACGAAATTTTCATCCGGCGTGTAATTCCTAGAACGAAGCACCGTCGCGCACCAGCATCTACGTTCGCGAGTCGAAAAACAATTCACTCGAGAGCGATATCACTTATCACAAATGTCATTACACAAATATCAGTCAACAAATGAGTTCGAGGAAAAGCATGCCTTACCAAAACACAGCATTTAGTGCTGGTATGCGGGAACCAACCTCAGTGAAGCCTCACGTAAAGTCAATTACGCTGAGAACCAGAACAGCAGTGTGTAAACTGTCATCCGAACATGGATTCCGGGCGGTGCGAATTTTGCAGGTGAGTAAATGGGACCGTGCAAGAGAAGGCAGAACACATCTTGATCCACACGCACTACGGGCACCCTGTGTTCGTGCTGTTTCGACGGAGTGGCAAAGAACTTCAAGAACAGTAATCCGCTTGAATCGTTACCTAATATGGGAGTGTCCGTGTGTCGACCCAAGAAGTAAGCGAAGTAAAAAAAGATTCACTTCTTACGAATTATATTTTCTGAAATGCTTCGCTTCTACCGGTGTGAGTGCTCTCTAGGTCTAGGGGGAAACAACTTTTGCAGTGCTTTCGGAGTCGGAGACAAGTAGCAAACGCTCGCAAATCTATTTACAGCATTCAGCACATATTTCACCTGGGAATGGAAAATGCTGATATTGTGTTGACAGATGGGGCAACCGTTGAGGCTGCACAACTGTGGCATTTAGAATGACAGTACAAATTAATTAAAACTCTACATTTTGCATTGCTGATAAGCCCAGGGAGGATACATTACTTTTTGATCCGTAGGTTACAGATCGCCAAAGGCATTCGCTTTGCGAGTGAATATGTAATATTGTAATTTGATTGGACTATTGAAATGTCAAACGAGTATATCGGCGAACGAGATTCGTGGAATTTGAAGACTGGCTGCTACCAACCAGACCATGTAAAACATGAAATAATTGAGTAAGATAAAAATATGCAGCAATCAAAAACCTTTTAACGTAATAAAAATATAAAGTTGTGTTTCTATTCTGCTCTGTGTTCACAAATGTTCTGTTGTATCCTTATGCATTCTTACTAACTGCATGGCTGCGCTTTTATTACTTGTTGTGTATCCGTTTTGTGTGTATGGTAGAATATTTATTAGTTTATTTGAATTCCTAGATTTTGATTCAAATTGCATTTTCATTTATTGATCCTTACTAGCAATGATACACAAAGAACAGAACATATTTGCTAGATATATCCCGTAACGTTCAACCGAAATAAGCAAAGTGAATACAACATGTTCAAATTATAATGGCGTTTTGGAGAAGGACGAGAGACAGAGATGTTTGTAGGCGTGATGAGAAGGACAAAAGGGCACACGGGAAACCAACATGATCTGATGCGTTAGTTAATTGAATAAGACAAAAATACAAGGGATTGCGTAAGTATTGCTTGGAGGGGACGGTAACGAACATACCTGGCAGGAGCATTAAAAAGAACAGCAGCGAAGAATTCCGGTATATTGATAGTACTAAGAAATCAAGCCAGCAGTGAAGGAATCCTGTGAGATGTGATATAATTTTACGTGGGATTCTATTATCAAAAGCCCCAAGTGGGGAGAGAATGAAGACTTAGAAGAATGTGGAAAAATGTAGCACATAGCAACGCTGCAGAAATTTTGCCTTCTCTTGAATTGTTTAATACCACGGGCAACAAGCCTTAAAGCAGCAAGAATCATTGTATTTCACTGAGGAGGAGAGTATGGAAACCTTTACTGGTGGAAAAATCCAAATGATTCACAAAGAAAAGACTATTATCTTAAAGCATTCCTGCGTCAAGAAAACCACTCCGAACGATTCAACTGAACATGGCTGAATATCATCTTTTCCAAACGAATCTAGGTAAAGCTCGGTAAGTTAAGTTTCTAGTACACGATATGGCTACATTTTAAAGCTAGAGCCACTTGATAGGGTATTCTGTTATTCTTGCATCTGTCACTTATGCCGTAGAATAAAAAAGCTCGCTCTATGGACGGCACCCATGAAGGATCTCAAACAGGATGATTTTTACAGCCAAACGTCCGATCGCTATTATCCCAACACATGCACAGACACACACACACACACACACACACACACACACACACACACACACACACACACACACACACACACCAAGAAGCAGCTGCCAACAGAATGATTCTACCATGCAGAAAGAAGGCTCCCGGATAAGATCGACCGGTGCACAAGCATCAAAGCAGGACCTAAAAAAAATAAAATAAAGCGATCCTGAAACGCAGCTGCAGCATGTTGTAGCGAACTGTCAAATGAGTGCAGTAAAGCTTAAACATAAATTCAACCGATCTACAATCCACATCCAATAGTTGTGATCATCCACGCCGTTGGTAGCAGTTGTTTTGCTGCACAGCAAAACGGTAAAGTGCGGTTTCCATTGGCATAAACACGATACCATAAAGTTGACAGGCATTTTCGCGTGTGGTTTACTCGATGGAACGAGTTGTAGCTGTGTTACACCGAACACATCAACCCACAGTGTATGTTTGTGCTTGGTTTCATTTTCATCGCTCTACCCGCACTTCGCGTGAGCAGATACCGTACTTTTGGCAGACAGGGGAAGAGAACGGATTTTGCTGCTTTCGTTTTAATTAATGGTATCGGTAGGCGTTTGCGTACTCGCTGGAAACAGTAGTCTAGATTGAAAGTACTAGCAGATGTCATATTTTGAGTGTTTTTTTATGTGCATGAGCAAGCAACAGGCAGCATATTGTTCTGTTTGCTTTCTGGCAAACAATAAACCCAAAAACAGCACACCCATCGATACACCAACCAGTGCGAAAGAGAGTCAGCAATTTATGCCTACACAGTACTCACGGTAGCGGAATTTGGGGCAAGTGTGCCACCTTAAGCATTTCAAGGTATAACTCACTAAAACGTGTTTTTCAAAAGCTGATTTAAATCTCATAACCATTTTACATCTATTTCCTCACTTATAAATGAGTTTCGCTAGAAAAATGTGCAAACAAAACAGTTTTTGAAGCGTTTTAAAAAGGGTCCAAAAGGACGTTGTTTTTTGGGCTATGGGGCAAGAGTGCCAGTCGTATGGGGCAAGACGGCCACCTGGTTAAAATAACCGTATTTTTTAGATAATTGGAAATTATTACGTTTGTACCATTAGTGTATGTATTCCTACATGTCACCAATGAACCCCTTTTCATTACAAACTGTATCGCAATATGGGTTGTTGCTGGTCTTTTTTTCCGGAGTAGAATCCGCTCGTAAAAGCGCACCATACCGCTAAACGCTACAACAATGTTTACATTTTTGACAGCTCGCGCCTATGAAAGATGGTGGCACACTTGCCCCAAATAGAGATGGCTCTTTTGCCCCAAAAGTTGTAACTTTTTTGAAATTGAATTTTTCAGTGACAAAAAGAAAGTTTTTTTTTCAATTAACTCCACAAAAAATTTCACGTTTTCTCAGCTATACGATGTTGTAAATATTTTCTCGATTGATTGTTCGCATGATTTTTGAGAGCTTATTTGATTGGATTAAAAAATTATAATATTCTGCTCAATTTTGAAACTCAATATGAATCAGTTCAAAACAATGGGAAATATCGATTGGTCTATATGAAATTCGGCTCAGTATACCTAGTCATTCGAAAGCAACCAACTGTATACACAATTGATCATTAAACTAAAGTTTTTAAGGAAAAATGCTTGGTGGCACTTTTGCCCCGTATGGCACACTTGCCCCAAATTCCGCTATATCATTCAAATGTTTCGATTGACTCGTTTGGAAGGGTGGCACCATATTCGGCAGAAACTGTCCAATTAACAATGTTAGCACGGAGTGTTAGCAATAATTCACATTTAGCTGGATCCAACCCTCCGGTGCGTCGGTTTTAGGTATAGAGTCAATATATCCGCCAACCATTTACCACGTTTATTTGCAGTAGTGGCGATGGCTGCACCGTTTTGCTAAGAACACATCTTTTTTTAGCACGTGGGTTGTGTTTCTTCACCGCTTTTCAATCGAATGGAATGTTTTTTCAACAAATCGACAATTTGTTTTACAGCATAAAATCAACCTTTATCACCCTAAATGAACATGAAGGTCACTGTATTACCAGGCTAGAGGAAGCCCTGAAATGGTTTAATTAAAACAGGAGGAAATCGACAAATACTGTTGTTGTTGCTTCGTCGGAAAAAGCTTGCGCCTACGCGTGCCTACAAAAGTTTATAATCCCTATAAGCACACAATCAAAATAAACACAGCAATTACTACGCATCATTTGCGGTGAAATGCCAAAACAAATGTTTTTGATAATAATTTTATCCGAACGCCAAATGAACCCACAGCCAACAAAACCATTCATCGTTCACTACCGCACTGGCATGAAGCTTTTGCAGAATATCGCTTTTGGATGACGTTGTGACGGCCAACAACAGTAACCTCTGCCCTTCCTCTGGGAAGTTTTGATAAAAAATAAGCCCTTCTGGGTCTGATGCTCCACCCCGAACATGCTAGTGGCTGCGGCTGTTGTTGAAGTTTATTTGACGACAGTCCTGAACACTCGCTGTAAGGGGCAAATGCTGTGCGGATAAATATTTTCCACTTGGCAAGGCTTGACAATAATGAGGCAAACAATAGCCATCGTGTGCAAGTGACAATGAGAGAGAGGTATTCGTTTTTTTCCTATTTATTGTTGTCACAACGTGAAGCTATATTTCTTGGTGGCTTATGAAAATAAATAAATTTTTTGTACGAAAACAAGACCAGCAGTGATTTAAAACGATTGTATTGCTGTTGTAACGCGGATGTAAGGCTGCTTCAGTCGAGCATAACGTGCGTGGCTTAACAGCTTCGAACAGAACTGTGTATAACAGCTTCGTGCTTGCATCAAGCGCCTAAAGGTAGGCAATTGGCTGCATGCAGTTATATTGTTTGCCGATCTCCATCTCGCGGCCCTAATGGTTTGTGGTGTTGAAAAAATAGTTACAAAAAAATAATCTTTTTTAGTTATCAGGAATAATGCAGGCTTATAGTATATTTGATTTGCATCTGTGAAAATTATGATTGGCTGATATTACAAACGTATTTCAAAAGACCTATTACAAAAAAATAAAAAATAAATGTTATGTAGTCAACAATAAGTTGCCCGATTAAACATTGGAGAAAAACCTTTTACGATAATAGCAACATAAAAAAAAAACGTCGTTGAATAGCAAGACCGGTAAGCTTTATGCAGGTATTGGTTTGAATAAATTAATCATAAGCGATGATATTGTCTACTAGTAACCTTACAGAAGTTATTTGATTACACAAATAGCATGAACATATCAGTAAAATAAAGGTTTAATGTACATATCTTTTTTTACATAAATGCTTCTCTAACATGCGGGGTTTTATACTCTCTGTTGAACAAATGTATAAAACAATATTCAGGTTTCACTTTGCTTTGTCCCCTATCTACAGCATCTGTAGTATCTGTACAGTCATTATCACGCTAATACGCGAATACGCGCGTGTGTGCGTGTGAAAGAGTTGTGTTGTTTGTTGATGCTATGCATTGAAGATTTTTGCAGAGCATTGTAACAGAATCTACTACTACGTTGTAGTGTACCATTGTAGCATATCTGCTTAACAGAACTTGTTATAAACCACACTATCAGCTATAGACAAATTGTAACACACTTCGGAAAGCCAAATCACACCATTGCAACACATTCATTATAACACACTCAGCAAATCAGATCATACCATAACAAAGCAACCGGAAGAATCCAGGCCCCACCGTTCATATAAAAACAATTATAACACACTTCTTGAAAACACCCGAAAGACACATAATAAGCAAATCAGGCGTTACTGCAGGCAAACTAGGTGAACCAAGAACGCATAGCAACTTATTGCTAAAAGCGCTGTGTAGGCAATGATCGACGAACGCACTCGTTCTTTGGCTAAAACAGTTGAAACTTTCCAGAACCTTTGTAAAAACACTAAAAGCGCAGCATAGGCACAAATTAACAAACGCCCCACACCATTCCAATTTATAAATTGTTACCAATAACAATAACATTTAATTAGGACAAAAACATATTCCGAAACCAAATGTACGAAACCCATAACATATCTTGAGTATAAATAAATCCAATTCCGACCGTGGCAAGTCAGATTCGTTCGGACTGCCAAGATAGGACGTTACGCTTCCTAATACTTCGCCTTCCAACTTATTTCAAGAGTTTAGGTATGTCCCCCAACCCAAGGTAAGGCTGCTAAACTCCAACGTTTCCAGTAAGGGAAACCTCCTAAAGGTTTCTATGATCGCCTGGACGATCAAGTGTTGAAAAGTCCGCTTCGAACAAAGTATTATTCCACCTCGGCTCATGTCGGTAAAAACTGACCTACCGCGACGTTGATCGATGTACTGTATGTACCGTATGTACGCTCATCACATTACATGGCGACCGTAACTATCTCTCCGAACTTATTACACCATCCCTATATATATTTAACGAGAATCACCATAAAGATGCTGAATAGTTGCCTGAATACTCTTGCAAAAGACGTGCTAGTTCTTGGGTGCTGTATGTCAAAGGATGAAAAGCCACAAACAAAAGTCAAACCACAGCACGAGCGAACAAAGAGACAAATACAGTAGCAAAGTCTCTACAAGTCCAAACTACTACTCTCGTTGCACGAACGAACAAATGACGATGTAGAAGATGTTTCTTTTTGTTATTGTTTGGATTGAAAAGAAAAATTCCCTCCAGCGAGTATGGTGTATGTAGCGTTGTAAATATAAAATGAACAGAACTGCTGCAGATGATACACTTTATACTGGCAGTCACATTTTTAGATAGCATATTCCAAGCTTACTACTTGCCTGTTTCAATTACACCGCAAGGTTTGGAAGTACCGTACGTAGTTAATGGTTGAATCAGTGCGCTATTGAACAAAGCACTAAAATTGTATAAAATTCCAACCAACAGCTTGACAGTGGAAAGGAATTGTTTTAATTCTAAACAACATTTGAAGAACAGCTAAGAACAGCAACTCTCTGCCAATTAAAAGATAGATGGCCAATTAGCAATTCGAGTTAACACAAAAAAGCAACATACATGCATCCGTTGCTGAGAAATACATGTACCGCTACAAAACCATAAGCAAACTGCCCGCGGCCAAGCAGACCAACCGTACAGCGCGCGCCCCGTACAGTCATATGCAGCTAATTTTATTCATGCATTCGAAGCGGTTTTGCTTCGTTGGCCCTGAACCACTGCTTCATGGCAGTTCCAGATGTGCCCGCTCAACTGATGCACGGCTGCCGAAAAGGTCCTCGAAACCGTGCGCCACACAAAACCATTTGACGCCAACATATGTACGCAGGACGAACAAAGAGGAACATGCCCCGAAGCGCACAACAGCCGTACAAACTTGTGGTGGGATGAATATAACCAACGAATGCTAGAATTGACAATAATCAACAACAAATTCGTTTCGTTGAATTTCTAATGTTAAGTTCTAACAACCATTGAAGCATTTTTTGAGGGATTGAATAGATCAAAGTTTTCCAATCAAGTTAGAAATCAAAGAGATTTTTTCAAGCTAATTGTTATCACCAATAAAATGTATGGAAAATCGATGCAAACGGAACCTTTATATTGTTTGCATCAACAAATAACAAAAATAACAAAAAAAATCATTATGTTTTATATTTTATGTTCAAAACAATCTCCCAACTAACTTCAGAAGCGCTTTGAGAAAGTGCGCCACAAAATGTTCCAAACAGAACCCTAGCGATGCAGTTCAACCGGAAGCCGAGTCCTTTAAATTCAGCCAATCTGTGTAGTCCCTTCCTTTCGTTGTGTATTTTTCGTACCGGGACGCAGCGGTCGTCATGGTAACGGAGGCGCATTTGCACGTTCGTTCGCTTCCATGCTAGCAACCTATCTCACTCGCGTGCTGCATGTCCGTCACTCTCTTGCCTTAGAACGACCGTTGTGCTGATACCTTCGATCAGCTGCGGCCGCTTCAGACCGGGGTCGGCATCATATGGCTTCCAGATTCGGTTTTTCCCCCTAGCTGCATATGGAAACACAGGGTGCATAGAGCGTGGAACGAAACTCTTAAAACCATACCGTTCCTGAGAGGGTGTGTAGCTCAGTCACTATGTGTGTACATTCTTTGAACCGTGGACTGGACGAAACAGGACGACCAGCGAGAGCTGCGTTCGGCAACGGCAAGCGCTGAAGCCACAGTACCATATTGTCAATCGTACGGTGCGGCTCGACTAGCTCGATATTAGGTCACAAGCACGTTAAAGTTTCGTAATATTCACGCAAACCCGTACCATCCGCGTCCATTCGGTTGTGGTAGATAGCTAACCGCCACCGTTGCGGTCGGACGACAAATTAAATATCCCGTTTCCGGTCCAGAGCAACAATCGGGCGTCTACCAGCGCATCATCGTCATCATCATCATGATTCCCTGTGCACTGGAAGCATCTGCCGACGAGCACCGGTACGATCGTCCGGCACCGGTAACAGCAGTGTTCATGTACGAGCGGCTTAAACGGATGTCCCAGCAGCGCGGATTGAATCTTTCGCCCGAGGATCTGCTAGCGAGCGCCTATCTTGGGCACAATTTGGTATACAAAGTGCAGCCGTCGCCTGCTGAGCGTGAGGTTCCGACGGAGCATTTGACGGCAGAACGTGCATCGTAAGGGTAACGCAGAACGCGGTGGTACGCTAGTTACAAAAAAGGCCACAGTAACAGTTTCTAGTCGGGAAATGGAGCAGTACAAAGAGTGTCTCATACCAAAGAGCTGATTCCCTTTTTACGGAATACCATCGTTTCCGACCATGCGAACAATCCACGAAATTTTGCGAGCGACCGTTTGCTCGGTGAAGATCTCCGTTTATACATTGCAGACATTTAGGCGCTTCTGAGGAAACTACACTCGATGGAGCAAGGGAGATGGAACAGATGTGACCAAAGAATGATATTACATTACAGATCGTCAATGTGTGTTCTTTAGAAGAGCAGTGTATTACTACCACTAGTGCTATGCAGTGTGCTCAAGTGAAGTATTACTAAGTGCAGGATATAAAGTAGCATATCGATTAGTAGATTAATAACTGAGATATCTTTCCTGCTGGAAACAAAGATTCAGTCAGATATACATAATATTCCTATATATCTATACAGATACAGATATAGAAACAAATATCCTTTTTAAGCAACCCTCCTACAGCTAGTCTATATCATCAAGTTTTTGCGGCAAAAGCCAATCAAGAACTCATACTCACTGTCTTGAAGATGTTATACAGCACAAAAGGAATGCTTTCAACCGAAATTTAACTTACCAAACAGTTTCAGACGTCTTTCGGTTGATTGCATCCGATGGTTTTCATTAGCCCAATGAGGGAAAAGTTTGCGCTGAAGCTAATAAAAACAGATACGAAAGGCAAAGGAAGTAAGAGCCAGGCATTCTCTAGACATGATTAGGATACCCATTACATGGTTGAATCTTATTGTTTGCTTACATTTTTAATGGTTTAAACAAATATATCAATATTTATTTCACGAAAAGGAAAGGAAGAAAAATGTATGCCAGAGAGGGTCAATCCTGCTACGACTCACGAAATTACCAAAGCGAATATATTCTATAAATATGAATGAACATCTGAAATAAAAACAAACATCGTTAACTTTGTTATCATTCGATACTACGAGGGTGTGATTGTATATGTGTGTTTGCGTGTTATACTTTTGTGCTATTTTTATCAATCTTTACTGACCATCCGTACCGGCGCCAGCACTTGGCCTTCATGCTTCCAGCTCATTTATCACCATTATCAGTCAATTAATCATGGCCATTGACAAAACTTTTAACCGGGTGTAATGACTTTTCCCATTGGCGAACCTACGCAGATTGTTCCTGCCACTAGCCTTTTACACTGGACAAAAAGTAGGTTCACCGTCCGCATTCTCCATTGCGCGGATGAGGCTGAACGTGGAATGTATTTACATTTACATTGCTCTGCGATTACAAAATTATCGATAAATCAAATTGACGTATCATTCCGTACTATTCCAGTGTAATCTGCCGCCAGGACGACCAACATCAAATCAACGCACACAATAATGAAGCTGTCATTGGTCATTAGCGAATTTAGTTTTCAGCATGCCGTTGGCGTGGTGGGTTTAGTTAGAGTTTAAAAAAGTTACGGAACTATCTTGCAGAAAAGATTTAAAATAGGGGCAGGGTATTTTTCCCTTTTCCGGAATAATTTACAGAGTTGGATTGATTTATTGAATACAAACAATAATATGAAAAATTAAGAAATTACAAAAGTATGTTAAATATGTTCTATTTGCTATTCATATTCTTCAATGAATGAAATGAATGTTTAGATGAATCTGTTTATATTTAAATTATAAATAAATTATTAAAATTAAATCTATATTTATTTAAATTATCGTTATATCTTCTGCTTCGACTGTATTTCGATTGTTTTCATTTAGAAATAAGCAGAATACATTAATATATTTCAATTAGCCCAGCATTGTTGCATTGGGCCACCCTTTGAATAATTCTATCCATGGTATGTGTTTGAATTATCGTCTCATTTGAAATAAGAGTGGCTCACAGTGAAGAGTAAAAACGGTGTATACGCAATATAATATGGTTTTCATTCATACGGTGCTGTCAAATACTAAACTGATTTGTTTATTTGAATGAAGATATGCCTAGCTCACGTTAACATACTAATGCTATTTTTCATTTCACATAAACATCCCTTTCATAGTGTCAGATAAAAGCTGACATTTCGACATATCAGTAGAATAATAGGGCCGGTTCCGTGATACAGTCGTCACTTAACAACATGCCCGTCGTGGGTTCAAGCTCCGTAAAGGACGTGCCCCACACACGTCGTTAGGACAGAATATTCTGCTATAAAACTTAAGAGAAAGTAGAACAATATGCATCATTGGCTATGTATTTTCCATACCCAATTGACACTTGCGTTTGGCTGTATGGATGTTTGACAGTGTACAAACTAAGATACATTTCAAACTCGTTATGTTATCCATTTTTCTGTTTGGACTGAATTATGGTACTTTTTTTTAATTTAAAACTCTATTTTGTCTTGCTCATCTCGTGGTAAAAGCGATGATTATTGTTAAATTGGTTTATTTTAAATATTTTATATAATTATAAGATAAGAAATTGCGAGATTTAGCGTCACGATTTTTCAACGCCAAATTCAAATTTGTCAAGAGATAGTGTAACTTTTTCATTTAGGTTACACCAATGTGAGGCTTTTGCCATTTGTTAACTTAATCCAGCTTAACCTAACGAAAAAAATAATTATGAACTATTATTTATATCAAAAAGTGCTCTTAGAAGAAGGAACTTAGATTGTTGGGATTTTCTTTGATCCGTTCGGTCATTTCATATGCGATTTCAGTCAGAGGTTTAGTACCAGTTGTATCATACAATTCTTCGAGCCTCATCCAGCGTGAGGCATGTTAAAGCGATGAATCAACGTTCGCCTACATTATTTTCTGGCTGAAATAATTTATGATGATAACCTGATGCTACAGTTTGATGTGTGGTTTTGTCTGAAGTGTTGACATAATTTCAGCCGCAAACTGACAAACTTCATGTACAGTTCTGGCTAATGTCGTGAAAGACCCCAATGTTATTTTTATTCCTAAACCAACCTTGGCCTAGCAAAGTCCCTGAAGCTATTAAATATGCGGTTTAATTTAGTTTAAATGTTCCCCTTCTAGATCACAATTGTACATCTCATGTAAATCATTTGCATGGTTATAGCATTCTACCAACAGCACGTACAAATCCTCAAACTTTTCAGTACTATCTTGCAGCTGCAAACATGAGCTTGCAATTTGAATTTGCAACCGACTTTGCAACATATTTTCATTTACATCTACATCTGCAACGCTATCTTAATTTAATTTACTCACCAAATTACATTATTAGAACAACAAGCTCCTTCCTATCGTGGATGAAAAGTGGATTTGGTAGCACACTACGACCGAAATGACTTGCTACTGCTACCAGGCACGAATCTGCTACTGTCTATGGTTTGCATGTTAGACAGCTTTTGGTGACAGCCTGCTTAGAATTGTTATCATTCCATTAAGCTGGAAAAAATGCTACCGCAACAGCAAAGCACATTTCCACACTTCCCTTTCAGTATCAAAACCTGCCCTTCTACTTTCCCCTTTTTGTACCACATCGCTTGCAGGACAAAGAGTGCATGCAGCTCTGTTGATGGAAGGCGAAAAGTGATCGCACGCTGTGGAAAAAGTTTTTCCCTCCTGCTAGCCTTTCACCAACCCGTGAAGCTTTTCACGTTCTTGCGCTTTGCTCCTTATCGTAATGATTATGTGAACGTTTGTTCACTTGTATTCGGCGGCGTGAGTTTGCAATGCAAAACATCGAGATGCAGCGGAAAGTAATGCAAGCGCAACTATTGTTAGAAACACTCTCGCCACTTTGGCACGATATTTTGCAATGCCGTAAACCAAATGGTTCGTTTCAAAAGTCGTCCTTGTTTCCGGTTGAACTAGCGGTAGACAAATATTCACATTTCAATTTCTCTACCGTAGAGCGGCCAGCTGCAGTGTGGCGAGAACATTCGCAATATTAAAAACTTTTTTCCACCCTGTCAGACAATGTCACTAAAGCCCGGCCCGAACTGGCAGCTCTGTGCTACCGGCGGTACAAAGTTGCACACGGGTGGCCGAAACTTTTGCTTCTGACAAATGTCATCAAAGCTGCCCGTGGAATCTTTCCCCGCCCACTGTAAAACGGAAATTATTAGTTGATCGAATGGAATGAATTTCAATGCCTTAGGTGATTTGTCGGAAGCGATATCGAACACTTTTGCCTGGGATTTGGGTGGCGGCATGAACTACTCATTTCAATTACATGTACCCAGCATTAAAGACGAACATTATTGTAAAACGCACTAACGCTGTCATTGGGAACCGTAAACATATATTATTCCAAGCAACTAGGTTAGCTAACGCATACGGAGGCTTATAACATTAGATTGCGTAAACTAATTATGAAGCAATATTGTGATGAAATTTAAAAATAGAGAATATATCAGTCGGGTTCTTCTACTCGTACGAATAAGGAGCTTTCAACAATAAGAACTGTATAATATACGTCTCAAATTATCATATTTTTATGAATGATAAAAAAAAATAAAGAAGTTTCAATTTAAATAAACCCGGTTTATTCAAAGGGTACTATGGGACCGCCCCCGTAGCAAGGCGTGACTATCCAGCTGCACGGTACTGAATATTACAATCATTAATTATAAAAATACAGGTCTCAAAAGAAAAGAAAATGACAGAGTAAAATTACTGTCATTTACATTCATAGTCTTATTTAAAGTTCAGTTATTAAGTTCAGTTCAGTTAGTTAAGTTATTTAAATCAGATTCATAAGATCCAATAAATTGATGTTGCCGTGTATCCGGTTGATTTGAATACGGTTGAAGATTATATATGGTACATTACCGAGTGGGGCCAGTAGTCCGTGGAGGAGGAAATAAACGTGATTGTTGTCAGCATTATTTTTTTATATCCTGATTGTAGTGATGTACAGCAATACTTCACTCAACCGGAACTGTGTCTCAAGCCTCTAGAAGGATAACAGACGTTCTGTATTACTTACCAATAAGTATATATTGAATATGTCTATCAATAAATCCACGTGTAATATGTCTCTCAAACAAGACAAACAGGAGGAGAGCAACTAGTGGCAACGTCAGAACTGAGGATTAGGTGCCCCAGCGTCTTTACCAGCTGATAGAAGTTGCCAGCGTTGTCAAACGTGAAATGCTACAAATTAACTGGCAGCGATGGTCCGACGGCGAAGCTCTTTAAGATGCGGCAGGCGAGACTTACCCGCGTAAGTCATCTAACGTATCATCTGATCGAGACCAGATCTTCTCGTAGAAATATTTACCGGAACAGGGAATGATTAATGTTATCCATCCAGACGTATGTATTGATGAATGAAACAATTAATTAATATATTAGGCACAGTTTTCAAACGCATTCACGCAAAAAATCTTGTCTCTTATCCTGTTCTGCAGACATGATACTAGTGCTTCTCTAGAAATGCGGAGAACTCCAGATCTCAATCAGGGATGAGTGTTTCGAATCTCGAGTCGAATCTTCAAAGATTCATGAATCTCTAAAGATTCACGAATCTTCAAAGATTCAAGAATCCCTAAAGACTCACGAATCTCTAAATATTCATGAATCATCAAGGATTCATGAATCTCTTGAGATTCATGAATCTATCTTCTTCTTTTTCTTTGACACAACAAACGCTGTCGGTCAAGGCCTACTCGTAGCCACAAGTGAAGTGAGCTTGGCTTTCAGTGACTTATTGTTACCATAGCACGATAGTCAGACCTACGACCGTCCTAGGGGCTTGAACTCATGACTCGTACTAGTAGATGACTGTACCACCAGACCGGCCTCATGAATCTATAAGATTCATAAATCCATTAAAATTCATATGTTTCCATTGATTCATAAATCTTTAGAGATGTATGATTTTCAAAATATTGTATTTGCCTAATTCCACCTAAAACTTGTCCGTTGTGGGTTCAAGCTTCGCACGAACCGTCTCCCTGTAGCAAAACAAGCTATCCGGCTGCGCGATACTTTACAAAGTAGTCTCACAAGCTTGTATAGGCTAGCATGACCACGTAGGTTGTTATGCCAAGAAGAAGAATAATATAAAGCTAAAGCTTTATAATTTTTGATACATTTATGAATCCCCTGAGATTCATGAATGCCAAGAGATTCATGAATCCCTTGAGATTCATTAAATTTTCGAGATATAATAATCTTTTGAGATTCATGAGCCTTTCGAGATTCAAGTATCTTTCGAAATTCAAGAATCTTTCGAGTTTCATGAATCTTTGAAGATTTATGAATCTTTTGGAATTCATGAATCTTTCCAACCGAAATTCAGATTCATTGACTTATTCCAAAGATTCATTCAGATTCTTGATTCTGAATCAGATTTACCCAACAATAATCTCAATGCACGACTTGTTCAATGGCATTAAGGCGGGCTACAATATCATAGATCGAAACGATGGCTTGTTGGAAGCCAGTATGAATGAGATGAGAGAATGGTGTCCAATTTGTTCAAAGTGCTTGAGGAAACGTGACGTACTCTCCTGTCTACTCTTTAACTCTGGAAGGTGTCAACAAATTTAAGACATCCTCGATAACGCATTAGCAATAGGCAATATAATATTTGCAGATTACATCGAAATAATCGGAAAGAAGATTTCAAAGGAGTGTACAGTGTACGTCCAACTGAAAGAGTTTAGCTTGTGATAGGAGCCGATTGAGCGTCAGTGTAGATTTGGTCAAAGATTCGCATAACAGCGCATTAGCAGGGATATTTGGTAAATGCTTTGTTCAACAAAATCGAGCTACCTTTATTGAAGTCTGTGAGATCGTAAGAAATGTGAGTCATATTATTCAGTTCAACAACAATGTCCCATCCCAACTTAAGAGAGAAACGCTCTGGGAGTATTTGAGCGGCTCATTTACCGGAATAGATTTGACAGCTTGCTACGATGTATAATGACCCAATCATCCTGTCGGTCATCCAGGATGGATGGATTGTGAAAGTGTTTATCAGTGAACCTTTCGGGTATCAGGAAGCTGCATCGGAACTATTCTTGACCTGACCATATCAATAATGGACGTGTCTGATCAGGAACAGAAGAGATGTGGAACAGAAGAGATCAAAGTGGAAGAGAAGAAGTTGGATATTCATAGAGAGAGATAGAGAGAGAATGAGAGAGCGAGAGAGAGGGAGAGAGAGAGAGAGAAACTTGATTTGAGTGTCTCTCTCTTGCTCTCTTTCTCTTTCTTTCTCTCTCTCTCTCTCTCTCTCTCTCTCTTATTTTGTGTCTCTCAAACAATATTATTGATGCAGATTGATAGGAAAAAATGCATAATTCAGATTCCCATAATGATGCATGATTTTCATTATCACTACATTACATTGCATAAAATGCATGAAAAAATGCATCATTCATATTCCCATATTGATGCATGATTTTCTTTACCACTATAATACCTTGATATCATCGTTAACAGCTTTATTTCATATGATTAGGCTAAAGTTAACAATTGTCAAATATATCAGCTGAAAAAGAGAAATTAATTGGATTCCTCACTGTTACATTCTGTGAACATCTTGACAACCTTATCTATTCGGTGGTGCAATTAAGCCACTCAGTACAATAATCGAACAAAATTCTTTGGATGCAATGAAAAATTTGTGATTCTTTTTCCACCAGATAATTCGAACGTAAGATAAAAAAAAAACAATTCTCAGATAAAGTAAACCGCGTGTGACTGATACATAACCATTTACTCTTATCGAAACTGTATTTGTACCGCTGCACTGTGAAGTACTTTAATGTTTTTAAAAGTGCCTATTAAGGGACACTTTTACGAGCATTTTGCCATAATGATAATGGTTTACATCCTGTTGAAGATTGACCTCTACCTACCTTATGGAAATGCTGGTTTACCAATGAATTTGAAACTTTTAGTTGTTTTCTACGGAAAGGTATTATTGTACCTGTATGCTGTATAGTGTGTCTGCTTGGCGCGCGTTTAAATAACAACGAACTTACTTTATGCACATACATGATAGCTTATCACGATGTTGTGCTGGATTGGTGTCGCTAGTAAAGTATGACACACGCGATACTATTTGAACAGATTGCAGTCTGTTGCAAGAAAACAAATACTAAATGGGATTTTTTGTGAAGAAATGATACATAACAACTCTGGTACTTGGGACTGTGTATAGATATTGTACGTCAATCGAACACAACGAGATTCTACACTCGAGTCTTTGGATTCTTTTGTTAATGAATTTTGGAAAAAATAGGTATTTTCAAATAAATTAACAATTTTTTAACCTTATCTTGGCACTTTTTTCAGTGTTTATCTTCTCGAAAGCTTTCTGTTACTGATAATTTAAAGATTTAAACAGTTCATGCAGGAATCTGCCTCGCACACGTTTCGACCTTGTTACATCAATGCCTACGGAATACATTTAGATAAGAACGCATGTGGGAAGAACATGTTAAAAAGATACCGTTTATCTGTCCTCTTCTCTCCGTCGCAAATTGATAACATGCAACAAAAACACACAGACACACATGCATACACACATCTACATTTTGTCTCAAAATTCCTTTTCCGACTCTTTTTTGTGCATGTCTGCCCTCAAACTGGCTTCTAAATTCTTCTCTGGCCATGTTGTCCTTAGCGAGTGAGGCATGCAATCCCGATCCTTCGTGTTGCTACGCACGCGATCACGAAAATAAGAAAACATATCACACAATCATCAACCCGACCATCTTACTCCGGAGCGCTCCGGTTTCCCCTCTGCCCGACCCGATCGGCCGAGGGTAACCGACTAAATATTGTTGCGTACGATCGCTCATATTTAGTGTGCCGACGGAGCTCGTGTTTGTCGGATCGGCACGCCGCGTTCAACGGCCACACAGGCAAACGGCAGTAATAGGCCAGTTTTGAATGCTTTACTTCACAAAAAATAATTTCTTGTTTAAGTTTGTAAATCCTTCCGGATGCATGCAGCTTATTACTACTCTTAAATCGATGGTCCACGAGCAGTAGCAAAAACAGGTGATGCTGTATATCTCATCATCGCTAAATAAACTCGATCGCGTCCAAAATGCCGTACTAGACTGATCAACTACACCGGTTGGCGTGTGCAGGTGCTGGAAGCAATACATCATCACGTGAGTAAACGAGTCACTAAGGGCTGTGATTATGAGGCCCACGGGGCGCGGAAGGTGTGAAAGTGGTTAAACCTTGCAATCAGTTTGCCCGAAATCGGCTGGAAAGTGATGAAGAGGAAGTAAATGCGTTGCAAAAAATATGGCGAACAATGCTAGTGACCTTAAACGTGACCATTGCCTCCGGTAGCTCACAAACACGTTGCAAAAAGCTACTAAACCACACGATAAAGTGGTAATTTGCTGGAAGATTACCGGCAGCAATGATGCATTACGTTGTGTTGTGTTGCTTTGTTCGAGCTACAATGCGTGTCAAATTTTTTATACGCTTGCGTTTGATTTCAACAATTCAAAATGTGTGCGTGAATTTGTGTTCTAATTCCTGTTTGCTATGTATGTGAACTCAAGTTCAAAAGAGTGTATGTATGTGTTATAAGTGTGGTTTACAAATCATTTTCAAAACATTTTATTCACCAAAACTGCGCATATGAGCCGATGCGGGACGTCTCATTACAGTATTTTGTGTTGAAAAGGAACAAAACAAGCTAAAGGTAGAAATAAAAAAAATCATTTGTGTGCCACTCTGTGGAACTGAAGCAGCAAACGTAAATCGAAAATAGATCACACGATGCCAATGCCGACCGATAGCAGGATGCGAAACGTAACGCTCGCTTCAACCGGTATGATCGTTTTGCTTAGATACGCAGCTCTTCCTAGACAGGGGAGAGACTTTACACCTAGACGGTTGAGAGACGCAGACCACAAGAATGTAGCAAAATGCTCCACTCTTCTCATGTTTGGAGGTTAAATGTCACTTACGCAAATGGTTTGCTCACTTAGCGCTGCCGAAACGAGGCTATTCCAAAGATCCATCAGCAGATTGTTCGGTTTTCTTTTTAACTGCAAACGCACAACAACAAAAAACTTAAAAACAAAACTGAAATTGTGAAACGGTAAGAGGAGCTCCCGATCGTTCCATTTGTCATCGGAGCATGGGGACACGCGCAGCGACCGGCTGTCGATTGAAAGTTAATTATATCCATTTTTCCGCTCCTGGGACGTTCAACCCTCGGCTTTGCAGCTTGCCTACTACCGAGCTAGCTAGTACAGTGGTCGGCAAAGTAAGATTTTTGAGCCGCATGCTATTATTTGCTTCCAAAAACCATCATTCATTTTGCTGATACCTTGATTGATGATTATGCTATATTATTGCACTACAATTTGAAGTTTATTATTGTGCTGATTATTATTATTATTACTTGATGATATTTAGTATTGTCGCTATTTTAAAGATTTATACACGTTCAGCTTCATAGTTGTCGACCACTGAGCGCGTGTATTGGTGATCAGTTTGTATCATTTGCGTATTTGCGTCACGATAACACGTCAGAGACGCTACAGGTGATGAGTAAATTGTTTACCGACTGTGCCTAGTGAAGTGTTTAGACCGCGTGAAAGTGTTTGAAACGAACCGACATCGTAGCATGCGTTCCAAAAAAAGGTAAAGGCAGGAATTTTGTAAGCACGTGACATTGGTGACAGTGAAAGTGGTTACAGCGAATGACGAAACCACGTGGGCACGTTTTACCACGAAAGGCAAGAAATAATTCCGGTGTTTAAAAGCAAATAGAGATAAAAATGACCACGTGCATTAGGTGTCATTCATGGAGCACGGTGTACAATTATTGTATTGTGTATTTTTTGTTTCTTAAAGAAATGAAAAAAAAGACATACTTGTGCCTGGCTGTGGAAGTTTTTGTTCACAGCTAAATGTCAGAATCGATTTGAAATATGCTGCTAATTAAAAATCTTTTCATGGTGAGGTGTACATGTGTATCCAAAGAACAGTAATCCAACAAAATGCGCTTTCAAGGTTAATGATTTTAGCGGAAAAGCTACGAGTGGAACAATACATCTTCAACAGAATTATTACATTCTATTCAAAATGTACAAATGGCAGAGACTTTAGACAGGGAAATTCTACATTAGAATATAATTGAAGGCAATCATCTTTTGTTCGAAACACAATTACTGACACAATAATTCACACCTATCAAATGTTTCCACGTTCAACCAGATACAATAGGACAAAACAATTTTAATTTGCTATTATTTCATTAACATCGTTAATGCATGTTCAAAACGCTTTTTTAAATTCCGGTGCATTTTACTTATTTGACTTATCTACAGAAATACGTTTATTCCATTATAATAGAAATTACTTAGCTTCCGTAACGTGTTTCAAACTAACCGTTCGATAAGTAGTATCCCTTGCGAGTAATTATATTCACAATGTTATGATAGAGAACTGAGCTCCCAAAAGACTTTATTGAAATAATAGCTGATAGATACTATTTAATGTACTTTGTTTTGACTATAATATTACTTTTCCTCATTTATAACTATATTGAGTTGATTGTTTCCTTTAACCTCTTACGAAGTTTGGTATCTTATTTAACAGAACGTTGCAATTGTCCATCATTATTTTACTATTCATTGCACTTTATAACGTTTTTTTGCCTTATTTCATCTTATTCCAGCAACTACATTTACCGTTTTGTGCTCTACTTTGTGCATATCATCACCATGTGGAGACAATTTAGCTATCGCAGTTCGTAGCAATTAGCGCCATCCATTATCTTGCATTATAAAACGAGAGCACGTTGGAATGGCGATCAAGGTAGTGTTAATTGCCACGATCTTAGTGTCAATCATAAATGGAATTAACAGAATTCAGCTGGTTGATACTAGCGCTTAAAATGCCGACAGTTGACGTTGCGAACATTTCAAATGGTTCCAGTGGTTGATGTTTGGTTCTAAAATTTACATCATTTAAACTGGTCGATACTATTTATTTTTATTTTTAGCATGGCATTAAGCGTATGCTCGTACCAATATAGAAAGGGAAGCACATAAATTTGACAACGTATTTTAAATTTAATTGATTCATATTAATTCTAGCTGCTTGCAGCAGCTTTAACTCTACTTAAAAACTATAAAATGTTTATTAAACAATTGATTACAAATTTATTGCAATGTTTTGTTAACCTGAGAGACAGAATTGAATTTATAATAGGTATATTCTCGTTTTATCACACAGCGTGCCATATACTATTATAGATTATTTTATATTACTCAAATATCTAGATAAATGATAGCTTTGAAATGCGAGTGGGATTTCCATTTTACATACAATTTATGTTAAGCATATGCAATTATTGGCGATATGTTTGAACCTTTTTTTCCTTCCATCAAAATTCGTTGGGGTTCTGCACTTAATCAAAACTGCTCACAAAAGGTTTATTGTCAATTAATCAAGCGCGACAGCATACATCATCCGAGGTACACGCGTCCATAACCTTACCGTCTATGATAAGCCGCATACGCCAAGCACGCGTACTTCTTGACGAATGCACGGTGCGCTCGTTGAGAATCGGCAACCGACCTGGCTTCAAACAACACTTGGCATAACAATACATACCGCTTGATAACCGCCAATTGTTATCGATAACAGGGTGGAATAGTAGATTGGTCTTGTAAGGGTGGGATGATCGTAAATGGTCACGGGGAGAGCATTTTTCTACGAGATTCGTGACCGAGCAGTGGCATGGCTCTACGGGGTTTAAGATAACTTGTGCACGGGAAGGACTGTTGTACATCTGGTGATAAAGTGTGTTACTTTTCATAATTTCCAGCAAACAACCGAAAGCATCTTCTAGTGATTGCAAGTTAGTTTCTTCTGGAAACTTTGAATACCCTGTAAGACTGAGGACATTCTAATCCTGCACCATGGCACGGAAAACAACACACATTCCGCTCGTGGCGATAGTTCTTGCATCCGTCTGTTCTAGCCTTGCCGCACCGAAGGCAGGTGGTTTGGAGCTTATCATACTGCACAACAACGATATGCACGCGCGGTTCGAGCAAACTGGCGCGTACAGCAACGACTGTCAACCGTCTGATGTGGCCAGCAACCGTTGCTACGGAGGATTTGCTCGCGTAGCGCACAAGTGAGTATCGCGATCGCGCTACTGCAAAGCGCACGTTTCCATAGCTTTCGATGCCCATGCATAATGATGCTGTTGCTGTTTATCTATGTCGGCAGAGTTCGCGAATATCGAGCAACTGAGGCGTCTGGTGGTCTTCCAGTTCTGTATCTCAATGCCGGCGATACTTACACCGGGACGCCATGGTTTTCCGTATTCAAGGATAACATCACCGCTGCATTCCTTAACATACTGAAACCCGACGCTATCGTACGTTAATTGCCAAACATCATAGCAGTATGCACGATCTCTCTTACCACACTATACACTATTTTCAGTCCCTCGGTAATCATGAGTTCGATCTGGGCGTGGAAGGATTGGTTCCGTTCCTGAACGAGGTTGACTTTCCTGTGCTGGTCACTAATCTTGACCTGTCAAAAACGCCTGAAATGCAAACGAGCGGATCGTTACAACGTTCCATCATTTTCACGAAGGCGGGCGTACGGATCGGTGTGATCGGATATCTGACTCCGGAAACGAAACAACTGGCCCCTATCAACACTGTCGAGTTTCTGGATGAAATAGAAGAAATCAAGTAAGTAAACTGCTGATAACAAGCTTGCATCATAGGATGTTGCGCCGTCGATTGCATACTAGCAGGCTGGTTTAAGATCATAAGCTAGTGAGCAAAGTGATGCGCCTTAAGATATGCAATTTGTGTTACAGCTTCCATTATACGGTGCAATTTTCGTGTCGTTTTTTCAGTCGTTATATTATTGCTCATTCATACTTTCCTAAATTCATACTTTTACATCATTTTACCACTTTTCAGCAAAGAGGCAACATCACTAAAAAATCAAGGTGTCAATATTCTGATCGCCCTCGGACACAGCGGGCTGGAGCGCGACAAAGAGATTGCTGCACAGTGTCCCGACGTAGATCTTGTCATCGGGGGCCATTCGCACACCTTCCTCTATAGCGGTACCGCGCCGGACGTGGAAGATCCGGCCGGCCCATATCCGGTGATGGTGAAGAACGCAGCCGGAAAGGAAGTGCCTGTAGTGCAGGCGTACGCGTACACCAAATATCTCGGCTATCTGCATCTGCAGTTCGATGCGGAAGGTAATCTGATCGAGCTGGACGGAACGCCTTTACTGCTCAACGGAACAGTAGAGCGTGACTCGGACGTATTGCAGCTGCTGGAGCTGTACCGACCGGGCATCCTAGCGCTCGACGCACAGATCGGCCATTCGAACGTGTTTCTCGACTCTAGCCGGTGTCGGTTCGAGGAGTGCAATATCGGCAACATGATCGCCGATTCGCTGGTGATAACGTATGCGACGACACGCGAACAGAGCAACGACGGGTTCTGGACTGATGCTGCCATCGGGTTCATACAGGGCGGTGGCATACGAGCGTCCGTCAATGCCGGTCCGATAACGATGAAAGATCTCAAGACGGTGCTTCCGTTCGGCAATGCGATGGTGGTGACGGATATTACGGGGGCTCAGCTGCGTCAGATGCTGGAGCAAAGCGTGCACAGGTACGATGGGGTGTCCGGGTACGGGGAGTTTCTACAGATGGCGGGTGTCAATGTCGAGTACGATCTATCGCGCCCTCCAATGCAGCGTGTGGTACATGTGAAGGTACGGTGCGCCCGGTGCCAAGTACCTGCGTACGAGGATCTGCAGGACGATGGGCTCTACCGCGTCATACTGAGCCAGTTCCTGTACGATGGAGGCGATGGGTACGAAATGTTACCCGGCTCACCGAAACAGCTGCTCACCTTCGGTGAATATGAAATAACGGAAGAATATCTGAAGCGCTACTCGCCGATTTATCCAGCGATCGAATGGCGCATTCGGATGCAGGGACAACCGGACGTTACCACGACTGACGGTCCGGGGGGAGCCAGCACTACCACCATGATGACGACCACTACCGAGAAGGACAATGGTGCGGGGCGCACCCACAGCCTAACGATTTTCACCGTTGGAATGACGCTATTGGTCACACTGCTGTCTCGTCAACTATTGTAAAAACTCGTTTATCAAGGTGGAATACTTGGATTTCAAGCATTTTCAAGCCTTAACTTCGGTTACAGTTGTCAATGAAACCAGTAATCTACATAAATCTTGTGCAGAAGGATGCTCTTAACTTTTATTGATAAGACTGTTTGACCTTTTGTACTAGATTTCATGTATCTTGTTGTTTTCGCACAAAAAAAACCAAGGCTATGGATTGAAAATTGTTAGCAATCGAAGTGTTCCTGGATTTTGATTACTGGATACGTAGATTAGTAAGGATTCATAAGCACGATCCGGGGATGTGTATGTATAGTGTACAAAAGGAAAGGGTATTTCCCAAGTGGGAAGCACACACACGATGATTTAAAGCACGAGTAAGCGAACAAAACCAGACACTTATCGGACTTCTCAAATTTCTCTCTTTGAGATTGAATTGTAAAGGTAAAGCTATTGTAGCTTTCAGAAACAAAGTACAAAAATAAAGCAATATTGAAATACGGCTACGAATCGTGGAAGCACAATGAAGCAGCATGGTATAACAAAACCAAAGGTATAATGAAACCTAATGACACACTTAATTGGCTCTAATGTATTAAGGCTTTACCTTTACCTACATTACCTTGCAATACAATAAGCCTCAATTTAGAGTTGCGTGTATTGTTTGATAAATAAACGAAGAACACGTTTAATTTTGGAATTCTTGCATTCTCTTCAGGGAGGGTTTCAAGTCATTTTTCAATGTGCACTGTATCTTTTGTAGCTCACGAAACTTATTTTAACATCTACGAAAATAGTGATGGGTTAAACGACACATAAATGCAATGCATAACTCCCCCTTTTTTTGGTTTTGTACTCGAAAGGTGTAAAAATGTGTAGAATAATGTGGTCCCCATAGGCAAAGCTCAATATGGCTGTTAACACGACACTCCAATGGGGTGATAAGGCCCCCTCCTCCCCAGCAAGTTGCGTACTTACTTCGGGTGGCCAGCCGTTGACCTGTGTTTTTTAAGCGATTCCGAACCAATTGTACGATCGAGATGGATAACCGTACCACGAAAACGGTGTAACAGGGTTATTAACATATCATATACGCAAAGGGCAAATCCTGATTTTAACCTGGCTGCGTCTTACCTTAAGCGGTGCAGCCACGCCAACCTAGAACCAACACTAGCACCACACATTGCAGCCTCCAGATGAACATTGTTTTATTCTTTAACATTGATAAAACTCTCACAGGCGATATATGTTCTAGGTAATCGCAAACACACTTCTTGATGAAGCTTTCCGACTTTCAAAACTCTATCAAACGTTAACGTAGTCTGGTGGAACGTTGTACAATATGCGTTAGAAACAGCACGGATCAACACGGATACGTCCCAAACTGGTCGACTCGCACGACCTGGTATTTCCATTTCTATAACGAAGCGTTACCGCTGAAACTAGTTTGTGTGATCTTTTGCCGCGATTTTCAGAATAATGTGCTAAAATACTAGAATTTAAGACGTTTTTTTCATAAGCTTTGCTTCCAAGAAACCGGATAACGTTCCAGGACGTATTTGGCAGCGACATGATGACATGATTGTAATGCTTATTCTATTTATAGAAGTTGAATCAGAGGAGTTTTTTATCTGTTTCACATATCTGTTCTCAAAACCATTTTCATATTCTGTTATATGTTCTATTTTATCATGATTTTCCGGGATGAGTTTCGCCTTATGTATTTTATCTGAATCGCTATGTCGTATTATGTTATGAAAAATAAGTTCTTACCGACACAACACTTGGAGCAACCTGAATGATATTTCTACCGTGCGATAGTATTGTGGTGACATTTTTATTTACCACTCTCACATCGCATTAACACCCCACACGTTGTCTTCTATCCAGTCAACATAATGTGATACCTTCGTGTAGATCGCCTTCGCATTGCCAATGCCACAAACCCTCCCAATGGACGTGATGCCAACCACCGCAAACGAGCAGGACCTCGGGTTGGTCACCAACTGCAGCGGTCCACCCGAATCGCCCTGGCAGGTATCACGACCCTCGACGATGCTACCGACGCACAACTGTCCATCATGAACACCCTGACGAAACTTTAGATGGCCCTTAAAACTGTGCTTACAATCACTGACCGGAAACTCGTCCAGATTCACCTTCATCATCACGGTGGACAGTGTAGTGCCGAACGTTTCGTTATACCCGAACCCGGTCGCAATGTAGCGCGTACTGTTGCGCTCCTCCGTCTCCCACAGACAGGCTGGCCGGATGTGTTTCGATAGGATGATCGGGTACTTTAGCTTCACCAGCGCAATATCATGGTACGAGCGTGTGGTCAAATAGTCCTGATGTCGCCGGATGCTTAAAATGTCGCTATCATATTCGTCGTTTGATTCCGACTTGGTATCGTACTCACCGACCCGTACAATTACCGGATCACCGTCATTGAAGCAGTGAGCAGCGGTCAGGATGTGCTGATCGCTGATGAGCGTACCACCGCAGAGAAAATCGTAACCTTTCTCTCCATCCTTCCTAGGATAGCCTAGTAGGGCGTGATGCGGAAACTCGCCGTACTTTGCCTGCTCCCCGCCGACGATCAGCTGGACGACGTTGGTACAGTTGTACACCTCGAACCTGATCGGTTTCGAATTAATTGTGAGTGGTACCAACGACGTTCGGTTGACCACTATATTTCGGTACTCTTCACATTCTGCGTAAGAGAGAAAGTACATTTACGCGATCGATGAACAACCACATTACCGCAACGTACTTACTTCGGGTGGTCAGCCGTTGACCTGTGCGTTGCATGCGTTTCCGATCAAATCGTCCCATCCGGAAAGGCGAACAGTGCATCACGAAAACGGTGTAACAGTGTTATTAGCCTGTTATCAAATACAGATAGTGGCTTCTTTGCCGATCGCATCTTACCTTGAGCGATGTAATCCCATCGGCCTAGCACCAATACAAGCACCACACATTGCACCATCCAGATGGACATTGTTTTCCCGGACATTATTAAACACTCGCAGACGGCACAGGCTCTGAGTAATTACAAAGACCTTTCGTGATGTCGAGCTCTTAGTCGCGTACTGTATCATTCAGGATAGAACTTGCAACTTACCTTTCCGATCGTGCGGGTCTCTATTTATACTAAATTTTCACTACTGGCAACATGTTTATGTTTATAAAAACGGTAGCGAACTATACCGACCCATCATCACTTATCAATAGACATATTGCACTAATTACCCAGACATCTTGACACACATCTTGTGTTGACACACAATTGACCACACACAACAACAACAACAACAACAAAGCTTCTACCAATAATCTCCAACATATTATTTTTCATGCGATCGCTGATCCAACTGCGAGTTCATCGATGATTGTAAATTATATTCAGTTATGTTACTATAATGTGCGAAGTGTCTGAACTAAACGCGACGAACGAAATTTCGCAAAACGAGCTACAACTTTTGCATTCTTTTTTTTTTGTTTTGCTTCATTACCTTTAATGTTGTTAAAAAATGACCTATACGCAAAGTGCCATTTCGAGAGGTTTCCTACGATTGTTTTAGCTTTTTGTTTGTTTTTTTCCTCAAATCAATTATTAAACTTTTCATACACGTTATATGGAAAACAGTTTTTCGCATAAAAAGTGAGTCACTGGAACGCGATGGTTCCATGTACTAAGAAATGTAAATAACTTACTCAAATGTATTTCTTGGTAATATTTTCTAAAATAATGGCCATATTTGCATAAAAGTGGTAACACTAGTTCACTATACACAGACTTATATGATTGCAATATTTATACGATGCTATATTCAATATGTTAAAAAATTCTTCATGTCTGACTATTAAGTTACGCAGAAATACAGTATGAGAGCAGTAATCCTCATAATTTATATCTAACAAGCTATAAGCCTCAATTCCATTCCAATACTTTTTTAAGTTTTCTTGAATACCACCACAATGGCAACCATATTACCATTATACGATACTTCTACCACTATAGTAAAACAGACAGAAAACAAATGGTATTTTTTACAGTCGATACGTTATGTATCATTGAAAAAGTCGAATTGTTACCATTTTAAAATAGATTGTTATCAAGCTCAACAACAGTGCTGAGAAATTCAACAAAAACATTGCACAATTATAAATCTTCTCAAACGCTACCACGAAATTGGAAAGGATGCTGCTTTAACTCACTTAAATTGTCCTATGATTTCGCGGAAACATTTAATTGTTATTGCTTACCGTACACAAAGTCACAAGGTAGAATTGTAAAAAAAAATTATAAATAAATGAAGAACTCGTTCAATGTTTTGTTGTTGTTTTATATGATTTTACTAACGAAATGTTCCAAATTGTCATTCGTTTTGTCACCCAAATGCCATCGATCAATCGCACATCACACGTAATACCACCACTCTCACATCGCATTAACACCCCACACGTTGTCCTCAATCCAGTCAATGTAATGTGACACCTTCGTGTAAATCGCCTTCGCATTGCCAATGCCACATACTCCTCCAACCGACGTGATGCCAACCACCCCGTATGAGCAGGACTTTGAGTTAGTCACCACCTGCAGCGGTCCACCCGAATCGCCCTGGCAGGTATCACGGCCCTCGACGATGCTACCGACGCACAACTGCCCATCACGAACACCCTGCTTGAACCGACGATCACCCTTAAAATTGCGCTCACAATCGCTGACGGGAAACTCGTCCAGATTCACCTTCATCATCACGGTGGACAGTGTAGTGCCGTACGTTTCGTTATACCCGAACCCGGTCGCAATGTAGCGCGTACTGTTGCGCTCCTCCGTCTCCCACAGACAGGCTGGCCGGATGTGCTTCGATAGGACGATCGGGTGCTTCAGCTTTACCAGTGCAATGTCATCGTACGAGCGCGCGTTCGAGTAGTTCGGATGCCGACGGATGCTTGCAATGTCGCTGTCATATTCGTCGTCTGTTTCCAACTCGGTGTCGTACTCGCCGACCCGCACAATTTCCGGATCACCGTACGCGAAGCAGTGAGCAGCGGTCAGGATGTGCTGATCGCTGATGAGCGTACCACCGCAGCGAAAATCGTAGTCCCATTGCTTTCCGTTCTCCTTCGAGAAGCCCAGCAGGGCGTGATGCGGAAACTCGCCGTACTTTGCCTGCTCGCCACCGACGATCAGCTGGACGACGTTGGTACAGTTGTACACCTCGAATTGGATCGGCTTCGGCTTAATCGTGAGCGGTATTAGCGTCTGTCGGTTGACCACTATATTCTGATACTCTAGACACTCTGCGCAAGAGGGAGGAGGAAAGTTATTGTACTATACGCGATCGACGATGACCCCATTGCCGCAGCCTACTTACTTCGGGTGGCTAGCCGTTGACCTGTGCGTTGCATGCGTTTCCGAACCAATTATACGATCGGGATGGATCAGCGTATCACGAAAACGGTGTAACAGTGTTATTAACAAATCAGATACACAAAGTGGTTTCTTTGCCGACCGCGTCTTACCTTGAGCGATGCAGCCCCACCAACCTAGCACCAACACTAGCATCACACATTGCAACCTGCAGATGGACATTGTTTTGGGATGGACTTCCAGGCGGCACAAGCACTGCGTAATTGCAAAGCCACTTCTTGATAAGGCTTTCCGACTCTCAAACACCCATCAAACGTCACCCTCTTTCGGCGGCAAGTTTTACACTGTGCGCGAACCACGACACGAAACTTCCCCACACTGACCGGTTAACGAATCGCGGAACGGTCAATCAAATGAACTGGTATTTCCACTTCTGTGGCGACGCGCCGCTACTGAAACTAGTTTGTGTAATCTTCTGCTACTACTATCGAAGTGATGCGCTTCAACACTGAACTGTTTGGGTTTTTTTTGTTCTTCTTTGCTTGTAAGAAACCGGCTACGGTTTTGCTGTAGGCGTTGGTTTGCGATGGTCACTAATGCTAATTCGGTAGTCCCTTTGAATACTGTCGAATTTCACAGTGTTTGCCGCAACGAATAGTCGCAATGAATTCAAATGGAATATTTAAGTATACAAAATCTTCTTCTTCTTCTGAATAAATAAAAAACGGATCAAACTCGTTATGCGAGGCTTCACGGTATTCATGTTAATATTTGCCCCGTGATCATATGTTGAATTATATTTATGTTTGGATGTACAGTCTCCAATCTTGCAAGATATAATATTGCTATGATATGATGATAGGACTACCATGGACGGTCATAGTAGAATTTTCTGTATTTGTTAGCGAAATGGAGTGTGGTCAGCTAAACTATTTCCTTTCAAAATAATCTTACAACGCACTTGCACCCCAAACGTTTTCCTCTATCCAATCGAAATAGTTTGCCATTTCCGTATAGACTGCGTACGATTTCCCAATTCCACACGGTCCTCCAAACAATATGACAGCAACGACAAGTTACGAGGTTATCAGTCATTAGTTGCAACGGTCCTCCCGAGTCTCCCCGCCAGGTGTCCTTGCCGAGAGCATTGCTCCCTACACACAGCTGACGCGGTCTTACGTCACGGTATTTAGTGTTTCTATAGGAATAATCGTTGTAATATTCTTCCGGAAGTTTTTCCACCTGTACGACCATCAGCTTGGGTGACAGTTTGTCGTCGAAAACACTCCGGTATCCAAATCCGGACGAAATCAGCTTTGTCGAGGGACGGTCCACCGTGTCGACCCACAGACATGCTGGCCGTATGTGTTTCGACAGCTGGAAGAAAAGCAATGGGCGGAATTTAGTACGTGCTGTTCATTGATTAATGTCCCTCCACACATAAAATCATATTGGTAAGGATCGCAAAGCATTCGGGTCTCCTAACACTGCTTGGTGTGAAAAATTGCCGTATCTGACTTCGTTTCTACTTAAAATCAGTTTTATTGGACTGGCACAATTGAACGATTTCATGACGATAGGCGTTGGATTGCGGAACAGTTGCATGAACGTGCTGGTGGAAACGATGACTTGATAGAAGTCTTCGTACTCTAATGGGAATAGAGTGGTTGAGGAGTGGTTGTATTTCCAATATCTTGCGGATTTACACTACTTACTCTTAACTGCAATCCTATCCGCTATTGAGAGACAACAAACATTGGCAAGGAATGTTGTATTAAATTATCACTAAAAAGTTGGCTGTGATATACGCATTGTCGAAAGTCGAAGAGTATGGATAAAACCGTTGTGTCGTTTGCGCCAATCAATTTGCTACTGTTTATTCACTTGTCATTTCATTACATATACAGTCATACAGTTCATTTATTACTTCATTTCATTTACAATCCTAATACTTCATGCTGCAGTTCCAATCCGTAATTCATCTAGTTCAGTTGAAATATTTATTGTAATGTACAAATTGAACAACTGAAACACAACTGTTAAGCTTGAAGGCTGATCGACAATTGACTTTATTGTTCTCATATCAATGTGTACTCTGATCACCCGGTTACAATAATTCCCATGTCTATTTATACTGTGATCACATGGTAACAATATTTCACCATTTGAAACAATTCACGAAAGACATACAACCTGAACCAATGTATCAAATCCAAATTTCTAAACTAACTACAATTCATTAAATTCAATTTTCAACAAATGTTTTTCCCCAAATCTGTTTCACCATCACCTCACATCTCTACGTTACCTTGCGTAATGTCAGCAGTGAGCACTACAAACAATAAAACAATGGGTTAGTGCTCCTTTCTTCCAATCATTTTCACTCTCTTCTGACGATCCAAACGTTGTTGGCTCTTAGATGTTTAGACGGAGTGTTGACTCTATGAATGTTGATACCGAACTAACCAGGTTTATGACTATTTTAAATTTGGAAATCTGGTTGTCTCCGAATCGGCATAAATCCAGTACCGCGAACCAATAGAAAAACTTTATTTTATTCAACTTAAATTTACATTAGTAATTACACTCAGACTATTTCATTGCAATTCAGCAGATCATGCTGTATTATGTAATATGCATGCATCTTCATAATAGTATCATTTTACGGCCTTCGTTCCAGTTGATAGCAGGGAAATCCCAAAACCATCATCTTGATAAGATTATACTGGGATACTATTCATCACATGCACATGTACGTCTTGTTTACCATTTATTCGTTGTATAATATATTTACATTTCAAGGGAATTGCTTGGAGCAAGTTAACACGCAAACATTACAACAAATCATTTTACTATTGCGAACCTATTAAAATAAATCAAATGGCTATGTGCCTTATTGTCTTCCAAGAATTAAAACACAGGAAGCGTGCTATCTAAACGTCAACAATCTGACTAACATTCTAGAGTCAAGCTAGTATCGATAATAATTCCAGGATAGTTTATCAGTTACTCAGACATCGTTTATATTTCCAGGAATGTTTATCAGTTATTCCGAAGAAGGAGTCGAAATTACTGCAGATATAAATTGTAAATAGCTTATTACAATAAGGCAAACCAACTGATTGTGGTTTAACGTAGCAAATATAAACAACTCACTTACTTATTGATGGATCTTAATTCGATTATCAGCGGATTTTTATTTTAATGTAATATTGACAAGTATAAAACATTTATTTTTAAGAGTAGGTTACTCAATAACTGATTTTGGCCTGTCCTGTGGTAAAGCCGTCCACTCACTCGAGAACGTAGGAGTAACTAACTGTCTATGAATAATCAAGACAGTCAGCCCATTATTGGTATAGGCTTTGAACGACTACCACTGTTGTTCTAAAGAAGAATAACTCAATTACGAAAAATAAGCGCTAGATGTTCAATAACTATCGTTATTATGTTTTTATTTAGCTAGATCATACCAAAAAACCGATCAATAACATTGTTGGTGTGATTAGTCTCCAATCAAGCTCGATATGTCTTTCTTGGAAATATTTGATAAGTTGAGCCAAAAGCAATTAAAATCAATGCATCACCCAACATGTATGTCAAATACTATTAAACACCCCACACAACTTGCTCGATCCAGTCCAGATAGTGTGCCACCTTTGAATAGATCGCCTTCGAATTTCCAACGCCACACGCAGCCCCGGTAGACGTTACGCCGACAATATTGTATATGCAGCTTCTCGGCTCCGTGATCGTCTGCAGGGGTCCACCCGAATCGCCCTGACACGTATCCTTACCCCCGATCAGACTGCCCACACACAGTTGCCCCTCGTCGATTCCATCGCGAAACTTGCGATTATCGCGGAACAGCTCGCCACAATCACTGGACGGAAATAGATCTAGCTGCACTTTCATCAGCTTGGTCGACAGATCCGTGCTTCCTGGTGCATAGATAAATCGAATGAAATACTTCCACACTCACCAAATTATTGTCCCAACGTACCTTCCTCCTGTTTGCCAAAGCCCGTCGCTACAAACCGGCTCACGTTCAGTGTTGGATTGGTCCATAGGCAGGCAGGACGTATAACCTTCGAAAACAATACCGTCTCATTCAACCGCACCAAGGCTAGATCGTGGTATGAGCGGGAATTACGATACTTCGGATGACGGATAATCTCGGCAATACCGAAATCGAGCTGTGTCGTCGAGTCGACGGTTAGATCGTACTCGCCCAACCGCACGATCACCGGATCGCCGTAGCTAAAGCAGTGCGCAGCGGTCAGGATGAAGCGATCCGAAATCAGCGACCCACCACAGCTGAAGCTGTACGGTTCAGGTGAGCCATCTTCGCGCGGGTAACCCAACAGTGCCTGGTGGGGAAATTCGCCATGTTTAGCTGCTTCACCGCCGACGATAAGCTCTACCACGTTCGAGCAGTTGTACGATTGGTAGTAAAACGGTTTCGGATTCAGCGTGAGTGATATGATACCTCGCTTGTTTGAAATGATTCTACGATATTCATCACACTCTGCAACCAACGAAAGCAAACGAGTTATTGGGAATTGTACGTTGCATAGATTCGGGCGCATTACTTACTCTGCACAGAGATCCTCTTGGCTGCAAAACGAAAGACAAACTGCACGTTAGTACACGGCTCACTACTTCAGCACAAATTTAACGTTCATCTTTACCTGTCTGTCCATCACATAACCATATCAGATGACCCAGTAGCAGAAGAGAAATGTAGCCGAATAGTTTGCCGCGCACCATTTTTTGGAAACTGTAAACCACGCTGTGTTTGAAGTAGACAGAGGTCACTCAATCTGGGAATGATGCTGGAGCTGTGCTTGATAACACGCTCTGACACAGACTGATTGTTGAACAACGCAGCTTAATGATGGTGCACCGTATGTTGGTAGTGGTTTCATGTGTTCAGTACAGTGCTTGCCGAGAAAGAGTGAACGTCTCTCTTACCAAACGAGTATTACTTTGTGGTATTATAATGTTAGCTATAATCGAGCTGGAAATAGCCTTATCAACGTGCGAAGAATCCTCCGCCTACCAGTTCTTAATGCTAATCCCATGTGTCGGTCCATGCTATTCTTAATGACCTTTCTTCATCATCCCGCTTATCACCTTCAGTGGTAGAGGACGGTTCAAGCATCAAGTCAGCTGACCCCTTTGCCAAAACATTGCAGTTTGAATTGGTTCTGCTGTCTTGGCGCGGAATTAGGGTATAAATACGGTATCAGTTTGCTCCTGGCTAAGAGAAGTGCTGCAACGCACAACCCGGTGTGCAAAGATGGACAAACGAGCGAGATTTATTTTGGTTGCAGTTTTGCTGTTTGACTGTCTGTACGAAACTCATGGTAAGGTTTTGGGACAGTAATATTGTATCTAGAGTAATCTTTTGAACTAATTATTTTTTTATGACGATTGCCGCGTCATTTAATCCCCCAAGGTCTCCGATTGGCAGAACAGAGTGAGTATTAACTCCGGATGATATTCGTGAACGTCTATATCTAACAAACTTTCTTTTACGCTCATTTCCGATCAGAATGTCAAGAGTATCGCAAGACCATAGCGTCCTTTCCATCCAAAGTGATCGGTAGGACGAACGTGTTCGATACACCCCCGAATGGATTACCGGCCCGGGAGGGTGAATTCCCTCACCAGGTGCGCGTCGGACAATGGTTCTACGAGGACGAAGACGATACGGCATTCATTCTGCGCTGCAGTGGTGCACTTATTAGCGATCGTTACGTACTCATAGCTGCCCATTGCCTATGGACGCTGGGCGACGAGGAGGTGTCACTCGGCCGGCATGACTACACTCGCAACGGCACCTTCCCAGAGCTGTCCATCAAACGAGACGATCTGATTCTTCATCCCAGCTATGACGAGCAGACGAAGGCATCGTACAACGATATCGCGCTAGTGCGGCTTGCTCAGCCCGTCACCTTTACCTCTCACATCTATCCGGCTTGCCTCTGGACGGAGGAGGAAGCGGTCGAGCCGGCAAAACTAACATCGTCCGGCTTTACGACGGGCAGATTGGGTAAGCTACGAGTGCAGTATGTATTGATTTAGCAGCTTTTAATCGGCTTTCGGATCGTAGTCAATGACACACAGGATACACGACTGGTGAAGATACAGGTGAGCCGCGTCCCGAATGCAGAATGCTCGCGTGAGTACACGGACAGTGGCTACTACCCGCAAGGCGTCACCGATGCGCTGCTGTGTGCCGAGTCTCCAGTTGAGTGGAAGTCTTTGTGCGAAGGGGATGCCGGTGGGCTGCTACAAACGCTTGACCGTGACTCTGCGGACGTGTATCGGCTTATCGGTGTGGAGGCCAAGGGTCACGAGTGTGATCAGTCGCACCAGAAGTTTATCTTCACCAAGGTCCGCCAGCAGCTGGATTGGATTGAGAGTGTCGTTTGGGGTGCGTAAGTAGTATTTCTGGAAATGCAATGGGTTAACCAAATAAAATAACCATCTTCGTACACGAGTACCACAGAAATGGCCCAACAACGCACGACTTTTGTACAAATCTTATCAATTTATTCATTTATACTCTGTTCTCGTCCACGGCTTTCAGTGCGCACCGGCATTGTTTGTCCGCAAGCAACGGCTACCCGACGGACAAGCTCTGGCTACACAACCTGTCGCTGTCACTGCACCTGTCTTGTCTTACAATGATCTCTCTCCTTCGTGTTCAGTTTAAATCACAAGAATTCTAGTACACTTACGCTATTCGTTCGTATTCTGTTACTTGCTTAATGCCTTAATCTTAATACCATCGCTCTCGCTACTCTTCACGTTTGTTGAAAGGTGGGTGTGCTGGAAATCAGGGGAAAGGGTATAATGATTTTTTTTTGGGGAATGATTCCGCAACATGTTGAACGACTCCGCATGTCATCCCATTTCTCCAATGGCGTCAGGAAAAGTAGGGAAAAGGTTGAAATGGGAAATTCGGTGTGAAACGAATCAAGTGTAAGCGACGTTTCAATTAGTGCCAGCAAGCGATGGCAGCAACGAGTTCAATTGCAACCCCTGCAACACCGTTCTGAAACAGTCCAAGCCAGCAACCCGTTGGCAACTGGTAAAGTTAATCAAAAACTCATTTTAAAATGTTTGCCAAATTGTACCGTATGCCTTCCGGGGAGTTCAGGATTACGCGGTAATGATGAGCATGGTGGTGGTGATGGTGGGAATGAGTTGTGATCTACTAGTATGATGGAATGAGAGACGTATGACATTACAAGCCATTGGAGATGGGGTGGGTTCCCTCGAGAAGTAATATCCCGGATTGGTCCAAGCGTTAGTAGCTCGGAGCCTATCGGGATGGTCTGTCCTCAGAGAGAACCACCAAATGGGAAGCGCATGGTATGAGCTGTTCACATGCAGAATCTGTGGGACATACGAAGCACCGAATCGTTATTAAAAACACTACGAACGAAACTGGACGGATGAGTGGTATATGCATGGTTTAAATGCGTGCGGTTCTTTTTAAAAATAGTTTAACCTAACGTTCAAACTCTCATTTCATCTCTATCTCTCTTTCTCTCTCTCTCTCGTCCGCTTATTTTAAACTCCCGTTTTGTGAACTGTCCCCGTACCTTAAGGTTTATCGTCTCTGACTGAGCGGTTCCCCAAGGACGCGCATCGTGTTAGCGTACGACGAATCGATCTGCGGCACCACCTTTTCCGCCGGACGAATGTTCTTGATCAGATCCGACAGCGACAGGAAGCTCTGGCGACTGTCCAGGCGCAGTTCGCGATCGCCCGCTCCGCTCGACAGCTGCTCAATCTCCTTCGTGATCTGCTTCAGCTTCTGCTCGACCGGGATGTCCTCGGGCAGGACGGACCCGACCGCATCCTGGCCGGCGGCGAGCGCCTGCTGATGATGCAGCTCGGCCGCCTGCTCGTCCTCGTCGTCGCTCTCGTCCTGCTCGTGCTCGTCCTCATGCTCGTGCTCGTCCTCCTCCTGCTCAACCTCGTCCTCCTCCGCGGCGACCGCATTCGCGCTGCTGCTGCTGCGCCCGACCACGTTTACCTCATCATCCTCCTCCTCGAGTTCGTGGTGCTGCTCGTCATCTTCCTGGTCGTGTTCGAGATCCTCGTCGTGCTCTTCTTCGGCGTCATTATTGTGCTGCTGCTGCATGGCGGGCCGAGCGGAGGTACGATCCTGATCCAGGATGTCCCCGTTCAGCAGTGCGGCAAGTGGGGACGTATGTTCAGCGGTCAGCTGGGCTGGCATCATCGTGGAGATAGTCGAAAATTGGCGCGCCTCGGCCGGTGTCGTTGGTGGTTCCATCGTGGTGGAAGTCGTGGTCGTTGTCGTGGTGGCGGCAAGAGTAGTGTAGAGCGACGTGCTGGTTGATGTTTGAATCGGACGACTGTCGGAATAAAATCAATCGAAACGAGCCAAAAATGCGTTAGCTTTCTGCGCTCCATATTGGTAGCTTTGTTTGGAGGTAGGTTATCGTACAGGGTACTGTTGAGCGGGTGAGAACTACACACTAATGAAAGCAACTGGATGACAGACTACAGCGAAACACGTGTAACACCTTTTTCCTTGTTAACTTAAATCCCTGAAGCATAAATTTCTAACGCGTATTTTGTACAAGCTCCAACGCTTAAAGCCGCCCTCCCATTCGCCCTAACGGTGTGCGTACCAAGTGTGCGAAAGGTGTGTTGAAATTAATGTAGGGTATTGTTTTTGTTTTATTTTTAATCAAGCTCATTTTGATTCTCCCCTACATTAAATGAACTAACTCCAAACCACCAGCCAAATGTTAATACAGATTAATGTAGAAAGGAAGAGTAGTGAAGCGATGATGAAGGCTCTACAAACTACGAAAGTGTGCTAGAAGATTGTTTCACCGGTGCAACAACAAAAAAGAACAAAATGCATTTTTATTTTAACAGGTGAAGCAAGCTCTTTACGCGGTTCAAACTTTGCTCTACAAGTAAAATATACGTGATATGGGTAAAACTAGCCACACAGCTGCATTACACTCTTCCCCTCCACTCGAAAAGAAACGGGAAGGAACAAGCGCTAAGCGTAACAGCTTGTGGTGCATTAGTGTTTCATTTAGTGAGCAATTATGAACTTTCTATGTACGGAAGGTTAAATCAGTGTGGCGAATAGAGACAGACAGCGGGTAGAGACAGGTGGAACTTAACATTAAGGATGGTGGAAAGGACGTTAGCTCACCTACGACACGGTACCGATCGCAATCGCAACGATGAAGTTTCGTTTCTGTATTTGCCAGGAATTTTTACGTGGCAAAGTGTGACAGCAAAACAACCAAAAATCCCAATGCTCGTGAACCTCGGTACTGGTGTTTCGTGCATATCGTACATCGATTTTACGTTTGTTCACATTACATAGGACACGCCTTTGGGACTCAACACCCCATCGTCCCGTTGGGTGATACGTTTGTTTTTTTTTACATTTTCGGGTCTGCATTTGCATGCCAACAGCGTGGGTTTGTGAACAAAGTTCTCTCACAGGGCGCCATCAAAGCGTAAGAGAGGCAAGAGGTGAGCCATGATGCCAGTGTTGCTTTAACAAATTGTGATGCCTGTTTATTTTGATTGGAGCAGTGGTTCCTTTCGCGTTTGCTTGCTGCTTTTTTCTGCTCCATTATCCGCTCACCACTATCGGCCCAGCATATGGACGGTGTTCAATGTCGTCAGTTTAGTGTTTTTTGAGTGTCGAGTTCGGTTTCGTTTTCGGTACTCGTTTGATTACATAAGACTGTCGGGGACGGGGATATGGATATGGCCGGGATCGGGAGGGAGTTTGGATTTCGGTTTGATGTCCATCGGTTGATTGGTCTGTTTTGCGAGCCGTCTTGAAATGGGGAAGGACAATTGGGCAAATGGAGAAAGGCTCTTTGTGTTTTGTGTTTGCTTGTGTGTGTGTGTTTTTGTGTGTTTAGTTGTCCATTCAGTGCATTTCAGTCCTCAGGGTTTGGATTTGGGACAATATTTACCCCTGCGCAGACGAAACCGGAATGCTACCGTAGTTGTAGTAGTAGCATCGCGTTTGCTCGCAGATGAAATCTTTCACGGCCGAACAGTCCTCCGGGGCCCATCGTAGGCTCGGGGCCTTCAGGTGCACGCAGCCCTTCTGCAGTCCGCTGCTGCTGTAAATGGTGAAAACGATGGTGAAAGTGTGAAACGTTAGCCACGTGCTACACGCAAGGACTTGTAAGGGGTGCACACAGACACACACTCACGCACACACCCTTCAGATGCTTACCTGTCGCGAGCGGTGCGCTGGGGCGAGGTGTTGCTGTTGTGGTCCAGCGGGTCCATGCCGACGGTTTCCGGCGACTTCTCGAAGTAGTCGAACGTGGCGTTGAACGGCAGTCCGGTGCTCATCCAGAGGAACATGCCGGTGCCGAGCCGGTTGCCCGACGTCCAGAAGTTGTACTTGCCGTAGCCGGCGTTCTGCAGGTACTCGGTCATCGATTCCACCTTCTCCTTGGTTTCGAACGAGGCGAGCTGCAACCCGAGCGACCGGCAGTACTGGTAGGCGAGGAAGTAGTTCAGCTCGGGCGAGTACGGGTTCATCCGGCTGATGAAGTACTGCACACCGTCCAGCTGGATCGTGGTGATACGCTGTCCTGTAAGCAGACGGGGATAGTCAGGTTTTAGTGCACTGTTTGTTGCAGTAGTTATATCGGAGCTTTGTGTTTTACACCGGTCGGGACAATCTCCAGTGTGTTCTTTGTTTGTGTCAATCCACACGGAAACTGTGTTTCGAGAGCGACAGCAGCAAACGCCAAATCATTTGCCATCACGTTTCTCCATCTAACGGATGCCGGCGTGCGAACCTGCCCATACCGAGTGTCTTCTATTAAATAGCTTGATTGTGCATCTGTCCCCTCCACTCGGGATTATTTGTCTCAATCGTGGCTGGCTGCTGACGACCCCAAGCAAGATATTACACCACCAGCTTGCGGTTTCAATCTCCTTCGCCAATGCCCGCCGAATGTCACCTTCGATTCCGCTGTAACAATCTTGCGCCAAGCGCCCAACAGCTTTCCAGCGGAATGTCGTTCGGCATTATTTGCAGGTTAATCAAACGGTTTCTAATCCGATTGCTCCAGCTCAATGGACGCATTGAAATACGTAATGCTTAACCAGACAAATAGCAAAATATCAGAAACTTCTGCACGGCTTGGGCAAATCTGTAACATTGCCTCGTGGTCAACATTTACAAAGCAACGGGCATTAGTTTGAAAAGTAATCAAAACCCCATTTTTCTATCTCTATTTTGCTAGCTAACTGTTAGCAACAACCGCAGCATTTGGAATTGATCTCAAAGTGCATCGTTGGGTTTTTTTTATTTTATTCCCTCTTTCTTTTTGCTTCATCGTCCTGCTAAAAGCTCTCAAGATTTTGGATGGGATAATATTGATTGAGTTCGATGTCAGGCGCGCGACATCAACACGACAAACAGTCCCGCTGACAGTCCCTCGATAGCAAAGGAAGAAATATCAATTTCATGATAAAACGCTCTTGCAGTCTCTCCGAACATCCTCAAACACCACCGAAAGGAAAATCAAACATCTGCTGTGGCCCCACATGGCAAGGCAGGGAAAATTATCTCAAGAATTGATTCCGTACCACGAACTCTGGCGCCTTGTTGTGTGCTAGCGTTTCTAACGTTTTTTACTGTACTCCATTCCATTTCGGCTTGTACCATTTTCCAGCAACGTGCATCATAGATTTAGCATAAATCTGGTAAGCCATCTTCGGCAAAATTGGTTTACTTCCTACCCGATCGGATCGGCCCACCCAGCGGTATCTTTATAAAGATACTAAGGGCGACTGGAGAGGAAAGACAAAGAACACGTGGCTACCTTTGAGGTATTCCTTTTTCTTTATCTCTCTGTGTGGTGCGTCTTAAAGGTTAAACAAATACGGATTTCGGAATTTTCATCGTACACATAGGCTCAAGATCTGCTGGACTACTCACACACAGACAGATTCCTAGAATGAAAATGCCTAACTAAGATAGCGAAAACAGCAAAAGTGCATGAATCATGGTACAGTACTAAGAAATCTATAGTAAAAAGCTTAATTTTTCCACTCCATTCTAAAAAGCAACTGCAGTCCCTTTCGGAAAGGTTAATTCATGGACTACCCTTTTTCCGCGGAACATTTTCGTATGCGGATCAGCCCAATGTTACTAAATATAAACGCAAAGCCTCTCGTTCTAAACCTTTTTACTCCTACAGCCTGTGACAAGATCGGGCCGGAGAAATGATTTGTTTGTGGGAGTACTGCTGTAGCACTAAAAGTACAGCGTGTTTTTTGTTGGAATTTTTGAACATGTACGCGGAACGTGCAATGGAGTGCGTGTGTGTTAACATTGCATAACTTTAGGCGAAAGCACAGTGAGCTTAGAATTCTTAGCACGTGCTGTAGGGCTTGAATGTTGAGTGCGAGTAAAAAATCAAGATCTTTTTTGCATCGCAAGCGTCATTATCTACGGCAAGGTAAAACAAACAGTCAAAGGAAAGAGTACAAATAGCAACCCGACCAGAGTTCAAAGCAATATTAATCTCATGCTGGATAAGCTCGACTATTTAGTTCAGTCTGCAGTAGGATTTATTCATTGATGTAATCGATTGAAGTAATAGAAGCTGAAACAATCGTATAAACTTGATATCACTATCTGAACTACCTAGGAAACAAGGATGGTCGACTATGAAAGAGAAAAACATTTCTGAGCGAGTTCTTTGGCGTGTAACAGAATAGCTTTATATAAACCTCAACATCGAACGCTGGCGAAATTTGACAAACGTTTTGCCAGCAAAGCTACTCAAGCCCCAGCCACAAGCAACAGATGATTGATTTTTCCGATAAATTTGCTGACCGAAATGAAATTACAAATCTTATCGCTTCTAAAAAGGCTTTCCTTACTGTTCCACCTGTTGCTCGGTGCGGGACATTTTATGTTCGTGTTTGGGAGACACTTCCGGTTCTTTGAAAATTCATTGAATTGTTCCTAGATGATCGTATGTATTTTTATAGGAAAAAGTAATAGAGTCCTTCCTGAATTGAATAGTATGCTTTGAAAACACGGCGAACCGTGAGGCACCGGTCTAAAAAGAACAGCCCAAAAATTCATGTTTAGGGTATAAATTCAATTTGCTCCCCTTTTTACACATCACGGCCCTTATTTGCACCGCTCTGTGTCACAATGTGCTTGGGTATCGGCAAACTTTCCAAGCACGGCAAAGCACGAACAATATAATCGAATTTTCGTGGTACGATATGAGTAAGACAAAGCTCAAGAAGTGAATCTCACACACAGACACACACACACACACCAAGAGATTCATCATTGGCTGGGTAGACGAACGTGCGAACATCATCACTTCCGCTGGTCTGCTCCTCGGCTCGGCCCACCGAGTCTGCAGACTCTTCGTGGCAGGATCGCTGAACGCCCACGCCCTGCCCATCACAGACGATGCACGCAGGGTTTACTGCGATTCGTTGCTTATGGGTAAAACCGAATCACACACCCTGTTGAAGGTTCATGAATTATGGAAACACAACCTTCCCGGCGGGCCGGAGATTGAACGCCGGCGGGCAAAAAGAAGGAGAAAAAAAGCGATTGAAAGAGGCAAAGGTTCACGAGTCACGCGGAAAAGGGCTGGCACGGTAAACGAAAGAAGTGGCTATAGAGAAGGAGACATACACACACGCACGTGGTAATAAAAACGATCATTTCCGGTTTCCTGTCGTTGGTGCGGCACTGGTTGGCAATGGAGAGCTATCCGTGTCGAATCAGCGTTTATTTAACGCCCACATAGCATTATGAGAATTTATGCGCTCAAGAGTTTTTCGGTGGAGGACTTTTGCCTCTTTCCAATCAATATTAACGGCTATCTCGCCCAAAGTAGCGTATCAGTTCGTGAAGTACTTCCAGCAAGATTATGTATTCTTACCATTGTACTAGAAAGGAAAAAGGGCAACATTCAACTTAGTGGATCAAAGCATCCAAATTAAACAATTTCATCTTCAAACTTGCTCAAAGCCAGAAAGGATCCAACCGGATTAACACGATTTAATATGTGGTCTCAGACATTTCACACACATTTCCTTTTCTTCGATACTTTTTCCAGCGCTTTGATACGTCTGTAGACCTTTTATGCTAAACTCGCCCCAAGGAATTTCCCGTGCCGGCTACACTACGCGGTTAGTGGAGGTATCTGTTGTGTTCTTTCTTTTCTAGTTTGCTACCAAACAATTCGCAACTTGTTGCATTGTGGCTCGATGGAACAACCCAAAACTCGGCCGCCCTCATCTTTGTATCTGTCGCACCGGCAACGACCCGGTTCCGGCGAAACAAAACTTCAGCCCACTAATGGTAATCGATGGGGGTACAGTTGCGTTTTATTGACTCAACTGTGCGCTAAGAATATCTAATGAGGCCCCCCCGTACCCGTTTCGGATTCAAAGTTCTGCAAAGTAACGAACGCATCCTCCTGCCCCATCTTCCCACCGTCACCATTCGCAGAGACCACGATCTGGTGGATGTGTACGCGAATTTATGAAAGTAGACCTGCCGAGAAAGAAGCAAAACCAGAACGCAGCGAAGCCCATTCTTCTCAACCCGAATACCAATGGTTTTTCGGTGTGCATTTTACTTTGCCAGCCGTGTCATTCACGGCATGGTTGGGGATACATTCGATGCTGGTATGTGTTTGCTTATCAAATTTTGAGTAGCGAGCGGCACCACGGCGAAGAATGAACGTGGCCGCTACAGCCCATAGCACTCGCTCAGGTATGTCTCGGTCGCATCGGATCTGTTTCTGGTTGGAAATGGCAAGGCAAGGCACACAAAATTACCCGCATAAATTTCCCAATTTACACGAGCTAAAACATAAACATGTCAGTGGGATGGGAGTAGAAAGTTCCTCCCAAGACCCGTACGGGGACCTAAACAGGTAACGGTTTAATTCCCGCATTGAAGTTCGGCACTGGCCGCACCGACACTAACGGGACAGGTCGAAAAGTGGTTTCGAACGCTAGAATTGCAACTCGGATTAGCAAAGACGGGATAAGTCGGACGCATCGGGTGTGTTTTTTTTATTATGGCTGTATGCTTTTATTGCTTTGACGAGCACAATTAACGTTCTTATCGTTTCCATTTCCCACAACCATCGCCACCAGCGGTACGATCGTTTGCGGCCTCAAAGCATTAAACCGAATCGCTTAAGAGCTTTTCATCGATTCCAGCTAACGGATTCTTGAGACTTTGGAAAAAAGCCCATGAAATGTCATAAACTGGCCACTGCTGCCATCTTCTCCATACGCACATATGCAAATCCAACGTTCCACCAGAACCGGATTGGCGAAGGGTGCGCGAATCGAAATTGGCCACCCGCTAGGGTTCCGCGATCATCGCCCGTTGATCGTTGCAGCAGGTGAGCCGATGGCAATTTTCTACCACGAAAAACCGGAAAACCGGCCACCGGTTCAATCGGTCAACTGAACGGTTCTTTCGATCAGCAAGCATTTAAAAAACTTTTTTTTCGACAGGATTGCGATGGCCGATTTGAGGCCTGATAGGAATTGAAGGCGACAGGAAACATAAAACAGAAACAAAAAGCTAAAGATTGCTATTTGGGTTGTTTTCGCTTCCTGGCTTTCCCGGTTGCCGGAATATCTCCATCACGGACACGGATTCTAGCGTTCTCCGTTAGTGCAGGATCGAGCGGAAAGATAAGACGAACGATGCGCACATTCTCGACTTTGATATGATTTGAGCGTCTGGTTCGTAACAGATTGGGACCCAACAAATGGCCCAATGGATTGGCTCAAAGGCGAATGCGCACCGCCATAAAACCGTCCTTCAAAATATTCGGCAACCTTTCTTTCTTATCACACCGATCTCGGGAGTTTAAGGTGAATGTTTGTTTATTTCGTAGCGATAAAATGTTTGCGAACACTAGAGACGCTATCCCGGGACCAGCGCCAGATGGTGCGGGAAGAAAAACAGTGCGGTCGCTTTTAGGAAACAGAAAAAGAACAAACATCAGGCACACACACACACACGCCCATACATTCTGCAAAAAAAAAAAAACAGAACAACTCCTTTTCTTAAGAACATTCTCCTCCTTTATGTTTTGTGCGTCTGTCTTTGTTGTGCCCGTTGTCAATAAAGATCCTAATATTTTCCATTATTTGTCTGTGATTCTTTCCCACTCGGTTGAACGGTCGCCAAAGTGGTCATTTTACTGTAAAAGCACAATTTATGCCTTTCAAAAAATGTTTTATATCTTATTGGCGTTCTAGGGACCGAATCTAATCAACGAAACCGTACACTTAATTACCGACTTCCCGTCGTTGCTATTTCTAGTGCCGTTGGTTCACGTTTCCGAGCGCATTTTTACTGTCCATAGTGGAAACTTTGTGATCAGCTTTTTAGTATGAAGATATGGAAAAAGACGATGCTCCATTCCATGCCGACAGCCAGTGGCGGATTTTCCTATAAGCGGACTGAGCGGCTGCGGGGGGCCCTTGCCTAAAGGGGGCCCCGAGCTAAACCTCCACATATTAGTTCCCTTTTTTATTATTTATGCACAAATGGACGGAAAACTAAATCATTCTCAAAGTAGTACATTCTTACAAGTAAGTGTGTGGAATGTGTTGATAACGTTTATAGCAATTAAAAGTTGTTACGAGCTTTGTAGATAATTTTTGAAGACCAAAACATATTTTACATACTTTTGCTCTTTTCCATATTAAAAACAATAAATCCTCTCCTGATCTACTGAAGGACGGAAAGACTAAAAATACGTGCAGGATAATCATTGTCGGACGCTTGGATTTCAGGCACATTTTAATTATCTGTGAAACAGGATATCACACAAGTTTTGTATAGTGGCTTTCATTGCTCATGTACATCAATGAGCAAACAAATGTATTGCAAACTCTGCTCTTAAAATGCAAAAGTATAAGAAGTAAAATTCAGATTTTTTGTCAGGTTTTCCAGATATACCATTATCTAGATATGCCTAGATCTGTACTGAAATTCGGAAAGTCAGGAGTTTTGATAACTACAGTTTATCATTTCATTGTTCATTGATTCATTTCAATATAAAAGACTCTTAGCTTAGTAAAACGACCTTATGCATTCTTGTGATGAAAAACTACTACATATGATGAAATGCTTCTTTACACCAAACACTAGTAACACTAGTATAGCTAGTATGTGAATATAGTTTTTATTTTTGCACTACCGGAAACAACGATGATGCACATCCTAAAAATATAAAAAATATGTTAGCTTGATTACACGAAGGCTATAGATGCTATTTGGGCCGGTCTGGTGGTACAGTCGTCAAATCGTACGACGTAATAACATGCCCGTCACGGGTTCAAGTCCCGAATAGACCGTGCCTCCATACGTAGGACTGACTATCCTGCTACGGTAACAAAAAGTCACTGAAAACCAAGCCCACTTCACTAGTGGGTACAGGCAGGCCTTGACCGACAACAGTCGTTATGCCAATGAAGAAAAAGATAGATGCTATTAAAATAATTAACTAACTGCCATAAAAAACGACAGAAGAAAATTAATCCCTAACGAAATCAGGATGACATGTTTGGTATTCGTAACAAGATATTAAAAAAAATGCGATATAATTTTCTGGACTTTTAAGGAAACCAGGGGCCCCAATTCTATCCCCCGCTTAGGGCCCCGAGATGGATAAATCCGCCTCTGCCGACAGCCCTTTCCAAGCGCTGTGGTATTAAAAGTCCAAGAATAGTGTTGAGAAAACCGCAACCACCGTCGTGCCATGCAATAGAACTTTACCATTTACAGTTTCTACAGACCACAGCGACAACTGCTTATTCCAACCAAGAAAGGGGAATGGATAATGTACCACAGTCACGGGCTAGCAAAGTCAAACATAAAAAAGGCAACAATCGGACACCATTTTTGTAGCAGAATGGCCGTGTTCTTGCTTCTCCATGCACTACGGATAAGATATGTTTCGTTCGTTCCTTACCATTGCAGTAAAGTTGACAAAGAACCGCTACTAACGGAACTGCTTTCCAAAGTTGGTTTGACAGCCGTGTGGCGTTCGGTCCGGTGAAGAATCTCTAGCATACAATATCCCGGAGGGAGCCATTGGCTACATTCCCTCGCATGGAGGCGACCATTGAAAGGAATGTGGTGAAAAGAAGTATGTATTAACCCTTCATATTCTAGGGCAGGAACATTTCAAGACTTTTATTTGTTATTTAATTTAATGATAAAAATAACCTACCCGTGCGATTAGATGGATCTACCAACTATACCATGCTAGGTCATAATAATCTTTTGAACTTGAGATAGGATACGATTGAACTCTTCTTTGCTCTAACCGACATTCAAGGGTTCAAATTCCAACTTGTGGAGCTTCCGCGTGGAGCAGTACTCTTCCCATATCGAAGTTGTTTGTCTTTGCAGGTGGTCTTCAAAACCCACCGCCCCCAACTCATTGCGCAATGGCGTTCTTCACCGAGTTCCGTCACCATCAACTGCTTGAACTGCTTTCTGTTCTGCCGTCCAACTGACGCGGGTGTCCGCGTGGTGTCTTGGTGCAGCACATTCATTTCCTTCCAGTGTGCAACGGACGCCCTGGCACGGTATATAACGTCCCATTTACGTTTTACGTGCTTCGTCATACACACGGGCCATACCAACTCGAGTTACTTATGGCAGCACTCGGAATTAATGAGCTACAAATCGCGCACAGGGACACCTCGGGGAGAAGCAGCTGCTTGCCAACTGGCCTGTCTTTATTTCAATTTCACAGTTGCACAAAAGCCGGTAAAATGCTGTCACACGCGGGCATCCACGCGTGCTTGTCTCATTGGCGATTCTGTGCAATGCATGACGCGCGACGGGCTGCCATCGCCACCACCGTCAAGTGTGAAGGTGATCTCTTCTTCTGCTAGCGTCTGCTGCAATGGTAACCGAGCAGATTCGTGTTCAAAAAGGAATAAATTTAATTTCCGATGCCCGAACGAACGAACGACCCACTATGGTGAAGGAACTGTAGTCACCGCGGAGCGTCGAAGCGGGGTGCAAGAATGCCCTCCAACCGTACCGTAATAATAATGGCATAGCTTTAGCGACATCCGGCCAACGGGAATGGATTTTTGTTCCCGCCACTTCTCGGACGGAAAACGGAAATCGGCGCCCCATCGAAAACCGCTCCGCTGGACACGTCCCGGGCAGGTGAGTGAGTATGGAAATGTCTCAAAGTGGTTATGCGTGGCTTCTTTTTTGTGTAGATTTTCTTTTTTTGTTGTTCCATTTGCACCATCGGACCGTGAGCATGTGAATGTGAAGTGTGTCATTAAATCGGAAAACTCATTCCGCATCGGAAGAGTGGTCCGACATGGGACAAAAGCACGCCACACTTCACCGTCATCAATGCAGACACTTCATCCTTCATTGGAGAGTGTCATTAGAAGCGTGTTGGCGGTTCACGCGATGGGAGAGTTGCTTCATTAGAACTCCAAGCAAACAGCTTGCGCCAGTGTTCTAGTGCATCGTGCTTTCCAGAATAAATTAATGAAAGCTTGCTCTTCGCTCGTCTCTTGTATCCTTTTTTTTTTGGCATGGTAACACTTTTCATCTGTTTTCAAAATCAATTCATCCTCACTTATACCGATCGCATAGAATCGAGTGTGCCACTTACCTCCTGCGTACGCCAGCACAAACACCAGGCACAAAATGATGGACTTCATGTTGGGACGATTCGTTTGATTTTGCGCAATGCGATGACGCAGCACTTGACCGGACGTCAAACGATTAGGTTAATCACAGATCGCTAGCACACAAGCACCACTTAGGACGACGGGGTTTTTTCCACACCGCCAAGATACACGCTTTGCACGCCGGGGTACAACAACACACCTCTCAAGTAAAACTTAACGCCAAGCACCAAGTTCGGTAAGATCACAACCGCCTAAGTAGCAACTGTTCGGTATTGGTGGCGCGTCAAGTCAGCACAACTTCTTCTGGCAATCTCACAAAGTCCGCAGCAGCAGTACCGGAGCACTAGAACGAAAACGACCCGCTTCTCTCGGACGATCTTGCACAATTGACCGCAGCTGGGCTCGAGCAGTCCCGCTTAACGCATTTCCATCGCGCATCCGATGGGACCCCCGAGGGGCAAAGGGGGCGAGCGGCGGAGGGCGAGAGAGAGGTGGCGAGGATGGCACCGATGGAACGTGAAGATGAGGCAAACGGCTGCAAGGGTGCTAGTTTCCCGCGGGATAAATACACCAACGACGGTTTGCCTTTTGCTGCTCTTTCTCTTTTCTTTGCTTTCTTTCGCAGGGCCTGTGCGGGCTCTCCTCCTATCCCGCTCTCAGCTCTCTTTTACACACCTTGGCACACAGTTGGCACAAAGTTGGCTTGCACTAGCCGAAGACGTTCTGAAACTACCTGCCCGACTACCACCGCCGCCACGTTCCACACCGAGATTCATCCTGGACTTTGCTTCTCCTGCACACCGCCAGCCGAACGTTGTTAGTTCGCTGTTCTGAGCTGTCTACAGCATTTCTCTCCCACTCTCTCTCTCTCTCTCTCTCTCTCTCTCTCTCTCTCTCTCTGTTTCTGCTCTCTTTCTGTATCCATCTCTCTTTCTTACTCTTATTCCCTTATTTCACTTCATCCCTTGACACAGCCATGCCATTTCCACCCTTTAGCTCACCTGATCCGTCGACGATCGAGAACGATCGCGTACAGTCGTGCACCAAACAAACGAGGACAGCGAACCCTGCACCGTCGACCGTGTGGTTCGCGTTCACGTTCGCCTGTTCTCAGCATCCCTCACCTGAGCTGCCTCACCTGAAAGATAACTTCTTTCTCAAGTTGTTTTTTTTTCATCTTTTCTTTCTCTTACAGCATTTTTCTCCCCGTGTATGTGTGTGTTTTTCATTTCTTTCCTTTCCATACCCTTGCAAGCGCTTCATTCTCCTTCCCGGCGGTCGCCGATCGTCAGTTTTCCTGCCACGGCAGAACTGTAAGCGAAGATGTATAATTTACAACGGCCGTTTGACCAGACCGTGCCGTTCCTACCCTCTCGCATTGTTTGCTCTCGTTCGCTCGCTCGTGTCGGGCCGCGAAACGTTAGAGAGGCCCATTTGTGTTCATTTTACCTTCTTGGCTTTTCTTTCCAGTTTCGGTTCTTCTTTACCCTGCGCACCTCAAGTATAGCGTTCTTTGCGTTCTTACTTTTTCTTCCCAATTACTACTACGTCCGTTCGTTCCTAACACATTCTGTCTTGTTTTCGCAAATCTCCCCTTTCACACTGTTCTAGCACTTTTTATCTTCTCTCATTCTCTCTTATTGGTTGCTCCCTCTCTTCCTCCTTCGCTTAAGTCAGTTTCCCTCGCTGTGCCTTTCGCAACTTCAGCAATCCCGCTTCTGACACCTTCATCATCTTCAACCCGCCTGTAGCTGAGGTTCTGGTCGTTTTGTTTTATCTTTCTGCCATCGCCCGGCGCATCTTCAGTGTTTAAGGTATGATTCGAATGCTTCCAAACCGCAAAACCCTTTGGCAATAGATAAGATTTTATTCATTTTTTTCATTTTATCAAATAATGATCTCTCCAACTAAATAAGCTCTCATTTGATCCTTTGCATGTCTTTGACATTGACGGTTTGGGATGATACCTTTTCACTATGCTTTGGCAACGGATTCGTTAATCGGTTGTTTTATACGCAGTTTTAACGAATCTACAGCCTTTTTTAACGCTGATAAACGATTTTAAAGGTTTTATTTTATATGCTAGTCATACATTAGCAATGTGTCAGGCTTAGCGATCTACCGTACAATTTTATGTCAAAAAAGAAGCTACCACATTTCTAAACCGCACTTTTGTTCTGATCAAACTTTTAAAGTACCTTCCGGGCATTAGCACTCTATCAAATCACGCCACTGTCATAAACACTCACCGGGTGACAGCTCTTAAAGCCCTTCGGAACCCATAGCCGTACCAACTCTTCCCCAACAACAGCGCCCGAAAGCTTGGAAAGCAATAAAAACGCCCGAAACACTCCAAAACAATAATCTCGTTAGCTGGCGATGTGAAAGAAAGCCTTTTGATGGCATCAATGGCAAGGCCCGGAGCACAGGCTCTACCGCAGCGATGCACCGGAAAGCGTTAAAGTGGCTTAGATAAGAGTAATGTGTGAAAGGATGAAATTGTAGGGGAGCTTTTGTGTGAGAAAAAAAGGGGAAAGGCGTAACACCAAATAAGGAAGGGGGAGGAATCTATGAAAAACGTTCTGGAACCGTACCAGAAGAAACGCTTTTGCTGGAAATGCATCTTCTGCACAATGCACGGAGGACAAAAGGCTACAGTGCCGGGCAAAACAAACAAACGCAACGAAATGGAATAAGCAGCATAAGCATAATCGGTACACGGCACGGTGCAGGATGGAAGGTGGCTGCACTTTCGGCCCCGGCGTATGTTTGTCCCGCGATGGAGGCATCTCTGCACCATCTCCAACGCCTGTCCACAGGGTCCACAGGGAGGGTAGGAGGACGCGACAGGAAGGTGTACGTGTGGAGCACGTCAAGCTGGTCAACAAACTAACAACAGCATTCTATAGCGCTGAGCATTACGCGTACCGACTCTTTGGCTGTGAAAAGTCAAGCCAGCGGGTATGCAGCGGGCAGCGGGTTTACGGAGGTTTATCAGCAAACATGGAGCCACAACAGCGGCACACCCGGAAGGCACACTGGAACCGGGCATCGTAATAAGCCACTCCGGGAAAAGAGATTCGTTTGCATGAATCTCGACTGGTACGGTAAGCAAAAGACGTTTTTGTTCTTTCTTTCGTGGGACCAGACCACTGTTGCAGCAGCAGTAGGACAAAGCACAGACCTAAAGTCGTTTTCAGCGTTCTAAGGTCTTTGAAGAGATTTCTGACGTTGTGGTGTTAAACCGGAGTTCTTCGGGTTCGAGACATTCGGGCTCTTCGGTGAGGGAGTCTGAAAAGTGCCAAGAGATCAGCTTTTCTTGCAGGAACGTTTTCTCACTTATTAATACGACAGTTTGTTTAAGCAATACGGCAAAGCCGTCCCTACTGAATAAAAATACGACAGTTTGTTTAATCGATTGTAAATACCACTACAATGAGAAATATTAGTTGTTTTTCTGATGGTATCGTATGGTAATTTATATTATTCAAACATGCGTTGAGTCTATTTAAAAGTATTGGGAATAGGACCAATTGAAGGACAGACATTACGACTGATGACGATTCTAGTGTTAAAGGAAAATAGTATAACAAACAACAAAACACTTTGTAAAGCATGGATTAATTCATGATGAGTTTGATTTTGTTTAGTAAGTCTGTACTAAAAACTCAACTTCTTCTTTGGATTTATTCCAGATAGCTATGTATCACTCATGTGTAAGCTGAATTTCTATATAAATCAGTTCTAAGGTTCTTGTTACTTTTTTTCCTTAGTTTCAGGATTTATTAAAATTAGGTCTTTTCTAGTTTCAATGTGTGTTGTTTTACTTATTCAGGGCACAACATACAACATTTATTGGCCTTATTTGTTGATAATTTTAACATTAAATGAAAATGATCTTTAATAGATAATGTTATCACATCAAGGCTCAGTAAGCTAGAGTGATCTCGCAAAAAATCGATGCAATAAATATTATTATTCCAACAAAGTCTTCCCTATCAATCACAAATCCTACTTTCTTTTCCACATGCAAGATTACACCTTTTTTTCTTATACAATAAGCAAACTTTTTAAACAGCTTAAACAACAGCATAACAGCTCCCGAGATTCCCTACCTTTATTAGCATTTAACATATCGAAGATTCGTGTTAAAACGATTCACGAAAGTGTGTCATATGTGTGTCTAATTAAATATGAAATAACCTGAACTCTGCGAACTTGCAAGAATTATCAAGAGTGCAAGAAAACATGTACAGTGAACCCTCTCTTATTTGAGAGGCGATGGGACTGTCGAATAAGAGGGGTTTTCAAATTACAGAAGTTGAAAGTGAATGAAAGGTCCATACAAGACAAGAAAGAGACAGAACATTTAGTATGCAGCCTTAACTGTTGCTATAGGAAACTGCGAACAGAATCGCTAATTTGAGCATACATCTTTCAATAACCATGGCAACACCATACTCAAATAAGAGGGACACAGATTTCAGAGGTTTTCCAAATTAGAGGAACAAAAATGTACTGGAAATCAAGGGACTGTGCAAAATGTTCAAATAAGAGAGGTTTTTCAATTTGGAGAGGTGTCAAATAAGAGAGGGTTCACTGTATATTCTTTGCATGTTTACGTTCGTGCGGTACATTGATGCACATCGATGATACCGTTAGCGAAATTCATTGCTTTGTAAAACCTATATCAAAATTTAAAAATAATGGTTTCATCAGTATGCATCAGCAACCAAAGAACCGAAAGCCTTTCTTGTGATTCTGTCCCTTCGGCCGGTTCATGCAAAATGTCGATCAATTTGACAATTTATCTTCATGTATCCGTTTCGTTTCGCTTTACAATTTGCATTCTTTACTATCATCGCACGCTTTGCGATGACTCGTGATTGTTCGGTCCCAGCAAGAGGGCCAACACACCGAAAATAAAACAACAAGAAATCATACACTTTCCGAATCGTATCCCGTTACCTTTTACCACGAATTTATTGCGCAACAATGTCACCGATAGCTCGCGGTCGTGACAAAAACCGTTCCCAGTCCCTTGTTTACAGTAGAACCGGCTTTGAAGCGGATTATCCCGAGCCAAAAAATTAGCCCCAGTAACTCCATCTCCGATCAGCCGCCCATCGGATCGGATCATCAACCTTTCCTCACCGTTACAAATCGGTCGAATTGTTTGGGGTAGAAAATGGAAGTTTTTCCTTTCCCCTACGTGCATGATCAAAGCATACAGGGTTCCCCCCCCCCCCCCCCCCCGATCGGATCGCATCAGAAGCGTAACAATTTGATGGCAAATTGGATGTGTGCGAGAAATGCCAGACGGGTATCACCGTGGCATGGACGCGTTGCGATCAGATATGCGTGCGTGCTGTTCGGAAGGCTCAAATTGATTCCCCAAACAAACGATGGTCCGCGGACCAGGGCATGTACCTTTCTCTCCATCGGTCAACTTGCTACATCATCCACCCTGGGTATGGTCGTTGGATTGATCTGGCTTCCTAAGTGACAGTGTCAATAAAACCAGCATCTCAGCCGGTAGGAGCTACAGTTTCGGGCTGACAGCAGAGCATCAACAGCGCGTCAAATGGACCTCAAACCTCGAGGAACAAATCGTTCCAGTGCTCGGGCCCGGGGTGCTTGTTGCGCTTTTGTCTTGGTCGATTTGTCGGACCGGGGACGGCACGCACGCATTCTCGCGTTTGGGTCGGTCCAGGGGCGTAGAATAAAATTCCTGCAAACATAAACAGCCCCTCCATGCGACTCGCCTTGTTTGACCGGGCAGCTCCACTGCTCGCGGTAAAAGCTTTGAAAACAGCAACAAAATGAACAAAACCCCTCAACATGAAACAAAGCACGATGAGTTCGATCCTCTCAACAAGCTCCACGCTGGGGCAAACATTCCAGTTGTTGTTAATAACAAGCACCACAAAAAGACACACACACACACACAGTCTCCTCCAGCGAAAGAAAAAAACGTACACCCTGATGTATAGAATTATAAGTACCCTCTCCCCAAAGGGATTCATCACCACCCAAAAAAAAAGCAAAAAAGGTAGAGGGATGAAAATCAGCACGAAACAAAATTCTAAAATTCTCACTCGTTGCTTTTCCATTTGTTGCTGGTGGAATGCTTTTTTTTTGTGCAACATGTAGCTCCACACAGATTTGTTTAAACAGAAGAAAAAAACCTGCCTTGTTTGCCAAAAAGAGCGAAAGGCGAATAAAGCAAACTAAAAAGCATAAGAATATTACGCGCGAGACGGGTTCAAAATACACAGACATACAAACAAACCAAAAATTACCCTAACCCCCCCCCCTCCCCACACCCCACTTCCCACAGAAAATGCAACAGCAAGCAATCATGATGGCTCTACAAAAAAAGGAGCACAAAAACTCGCCAAACATTCCCCAACCATACGGTCTGTTTGGTGTACAACCAGAAAACCAGATAAACAATGCCCCGGAGCGATGTGATGAAATCGTGCTGCGGTGGGTTATGATTTTCCAGCCCAAAGCACCCAAACACGGACACGATAAGCGCTTTTTTATGACTCACATCTTGAACTTGACACTGAAAGTGATCTGCCCTTTTGCCACGCTCGCTTGTTCGCACAGCCGATGATCAGCCGATCGAGATGCCGGTGTCGTGTTTGACTACATCAGATTAAGTTTCTGTGTCATATTTTGACTGCTGTGGACGGCTGAGGTGTTAGTTCGTGGCTTTGTTTGTCGAACTGCTGTCTGTGTGATAATGTTTAAACTATAAAGAATTTTCGAAGCCAATCAAAATTTTGCCTATGCACAAAAATCACTTTTTTATTTCATCTTCACGCTCCATATGTAGGTATTGCTTTATATTATTTTTATCCCCCTTTTCCTTCTTTGCTTTTCTGCGTATGCCTTGAGAGTCTACAAAACATGGACAGGACCAACTTCCTTCAGGAGCTTGCGCGATCAACGAATCGCACTCCATAGCGTCTAAAACGAACACCGTACGGCAGTTTGTGGACGTCGTATAAGCCTGTTGCAGCATTTACAACATTTTGACACTATTAGACAACAATCAGACCATCGAAAGAAAGCCAAGTATCGAATGCCCGACGACCCCAAGCGACTTAAGGTTCCAATCGAAGCTAAAAATGCAGATCGAGGGACATGTGGCTACATTGCAGCGTTAGCTTGGCCGGGAGGTGTATGCGACAGGCCAAACAGTGACACAGTACCTGAGCAACATAAACAAACATAGCAGGAAGCAGACATCACCGCTCAGCTGCGTCCCATCGAAATTTTCTGGACCAACATGAAAATTCTGAATAACCAACGAAAGTCAATTCGCAAGGTCGTAGATTTTGCGAGGTTTTTGCAAGTAAACTTAAATAATTATCTTTCAAAGGATTTTCTAGGAAATAATCACTTATCTCTCTATTTTTCTACGTCCAGCCGAAAATAGTCCATTTTTTATGCATACATTAATGGATAGAAATGAGTGAAGTTTTGGATGTATACTAAGTAGCTATCCTATTTGCAGTAAATCCCTTTTGTTTAAAAATATTGCGATAAAAAATTAAGCTTACTGCCCACCCTTAGGCAATCGCGCTACAGGGGGACGGTCCATTCTAGTCCATCCAATAATAATGGATCTACAGAAATTATTATTTAATTACTTTTATTCACTTATCATTAATATTTGCTCCTAATTTATCTAAATAGTAGTTTATACACTTTGTATAGTTGCTCATGTATTTTTTTCACCCATTTCATATGAAAAAAAAACAAACAAAATTCATCTTTAGTTATATAAATACATAAATAAATTATCAATACCCTAATATCATGGAATGTAAATGAACAAATAAAGAAAGGTAAATTTGAAAACACCCAATGCTCACGAGAGCATCCACCTATGCATCATAAATGCAGAAACCATACTATTCTATCAACATACACGTTTTATGCTCTAATCTCTTGATTAAATATCTTCAATTGTATTGATTTCATTTTCCTAATTACACATCGCTTCAAAACACCACACACTCGATATGCATTATGCACAATTGCTCAATGGTTCCTGTTTGTCAGCGAAGCTTAAAGTTTTTCAGTAAAACATAGCAATTACCCGCAAGCTTGTTTTTTTAATAAAATACAAGTGCTTTTTCTCTCCTCCTCCATCACGTGTATCCTGGGCGCCGTTGCCTGAACGCGTTAATCTGCTAATTGCTTTCCACCGGACCGTCGTCACCAGTTATGCTCGATGCGCGTGCATGGTACGCACCAAAGCTTGACCCAGTTACAAGACCGTTACCGTCAAGCAGCAAGAACCTTATCGGTCGATGTGATTTTTGTTTTTTTTTTTCTGTGTACTTACCCACTGGCCAAACATAATCCGTCCCCAATTCATTGTGACATTTATCCATTAAAATTACTTCTGCCACGGTGCTTGCTCTATCGAGCGGACGTTGCCGCTGACAAACTGAGTGTGGCGAGATTTTTTTAAATGTCCAAATTTAAGCTAGGCAAAGAAGAGTTAATGAGCGGTAGAAAATGAGAAAAATAGAATATAACTGTCACATCGGCATAACGGCATCTTAGCACGTTGTTGAACCGCCCCGAACGGGACGGGAAACGCGCACTGCCACACCGTTCGACCCCACAAATGGAACATTAATTTTACCGATTTAAGCTTTTCTTTGTTTTTGTTATGAGGATTTACCACAACAAATGATTAAAAAAATGCTCGGAACATCACTGAGACGAAGTGGCCGTGTATGTGCACACATATAACAACAACAACAAGTAAAACAACAACAACAAGAACAAGTAAAACAACACACAACAAAACCTAACAGGACAATCACACTAGGCAACCGGAATCCGACATGTTTCAAATGCATGTCGTTGCATTTTAAACCTGGCTTCGGGGCGAGTTGCTAGGCTGCGGGATGGAGTTATGCTGTCAAGCCATCCGGCGATGGCATCCAGCATCCAATCAACCATTCTCCCCGGCGAATGACATCGGATTGCATTTTTTCCTAGAAATATTCCCGTTTGGCTCTTGCCCGATGTGTGCGCGCGTATAGACGTGTGTAAGTGTTTGTAGGACCTTCGGTGGGTTTCTTGGGGGCTTACCGTTGGGTGGCATCGGGTTCTTTGTTCGGTAGTTGTCAGATTAATTTTCTTTCGTTCTATCTTGCCTGCATTCGAGCCGGTGCCGGTGGCGATCCCGTCATGTGGGACGCGTCTTTTTTTATACCCCGCTTTCTAGTTGTGCTCCTATCCACCAGTTACGGGGTTAATTGTTCACTGGATTAGTGATCCTGTCCGTCCATCACGTGCCCGCTGCATCCCGCCTGCCATCGCAAGCGGTGCCCTTTGCTAACCTTGGCGCGGTATGACCCTCGCATCCCGGCTGATAGACTATTATTACAGAGGAGTTAGTTTTTCTTCCCTCCCTAACGGCGCAACGGATGGTTACGTCTAGCGTTACTTTGCTGCGTAAGCTGGCCGTGCTGTTTTAATAACACCAACATTGCCTAGCTTTGACCTTTGACCGCGATGAGGAAGCTGGCCTGCACCTATGCTTCTGTGTGTCGTGTCGGTGGCTCACAGATGAATCGCGGCAAAATAGAGGGGGAAATAATTTAGCAGGATGATGTTACGTTAAGCTCTGTCTTATCGTCAGGTCTACCATTCGCCATTCATGTTTCCTTTTGAGCAGGAATAATGTACGGATAGGATGAAATAGATTGAGTAATGCCAACGACCAGTACGGTAAACTTTAAATGCATTTAAACAACAAAACCTGCTGTGCTATCAATAATGCGCCAACAATGAATTGATATTAAGATATCTTCAATTGCTAAACCAAACAATTAATCATAGTGTTGTTGGAACTCACTAATAATTACAATGTCAACACGTCGGAATTATATTCTCCATTCCTCAAACCGTGCACATCTTTACCCTGGCTAATGGTTTATAATTATGTTTACAACTTTCGGTAAAAGTTATTAGCAAAAAATTTAGTTCTCGTTGCCCTTTCGATACCTCGGGCCCCACGCGACCGTCTAGTTTGCGTAGTGCTTATTCCATCCCCGACTGCGGTACGCTTTCTCGTTGAGTCTACCCGGTTTTCGTATCGTTTTGTACCTGAAAATGGGTCTCCACAGTAATGGGATTAATCCACGATTAAACATAAAAGTGTTTAACCTTACAGGATGCAACTTCACTGCACAATTTCATTGACAAACTGGGTGCAAAAGATTACAATCGCACTTGTAATTTTTATAACAACTGAAATCATTTAAGCCGGTCTCATGGTACAGTCGTCAACTCGTACGGCTTAACAATATGCCCGTCATGGGTTCAAGCCCCAAATAGACCGTGCTGCCATACGTAGGACTGACTATCCTGCTATGGGGGGAAATCAATAAGTCACTGAAAGCCAACCCCACACCAGTTGGCAGGCCTTGACCAGTGTTGGCAGGCCTTGACCGGCATCGGTTGTTGAGCCAAAGAAGAAGAAGAAGAAATCATTTAAAAACAGATGCAAAAATAGTCTTCTTAGGTGTGGAATAACGTAACTCAAAGAAAATAATTACAAATTTGTACGAAAATGTAAAAGTTTATGTGAGAAATCCGATGAGAATGCGTATGATTTATAACCAAAGTAACAAGATTTTGTTGAAAGTTATTTTAAAATCGTGCTCTTAAACATGAAATTTTCAGCCTCTTAAACTTATAAAATTCTACACGTTTCCACAATCTAATAGCTCATCGTCCTATCCGTACCGGGCAGCTTATTATGTATCCGAATGCCGAGTCATGAACACAAACACTACGGATGATTATCCTCGGTGATTAACGGAAAATGTGATAATGCTGGATGCCAGGAGTATGAACGTGCTCCAGAGCGCAGAGAGGGGCATCAAAGGAGGAATGCGATGAGGATCGAAATGAGAGCCGGTATCGAAGCAGACTGGCCCCAAAAACAATGGTTCGTCTCGGTCGGCAGGCGGGTAAATTTGTAGTCAATTCATCCATCATGCTGGAACGCCAGTCTGGTCGAAATCGATGGATTAATGAGCTACTAAATCCCACCATCTGGAAGGTCAGGCCGGGCATAGTAAACAAGCGAGTCCGACCCACATCAGTTGCAGGAACTGCCCACTACGACGGCCAGCTGGGTGAGTTCGCAAACTGTCTAGGAGTCGTGCCGTTTGCACTGTTAGCTAGTGAAGTAATATAAAATCAAGTGCTTCATGCAGCAAGCTGTGCTGTGTTTTCTGACCTAAGCAATACTGCGCGTTGCGTTACGATATGCTAATAGCAAATAAAAGCATGTTGTATGTCATTTTTCACCTTATCTTACTGGTAGGGAACAATCCTTTGTAAGCAATTGAAAGCCCACCCAGCCGAGCAGGGAAAGCGAAGCACATGCACTCAAATAAATTGTCAACAGTTTATCAATGCCATCCGGTAAAACTCGATTCATCTCGAAAAGCGACTACAAGAGCCGGCCGAGATGAGATAATCAATTTATGGGCACCTGGTTTTCTGTTAACCACTTCAGCCTGTTTACAGTAAACCAGCACAAAAGAGCTACAAGCAATACAAGGATAATAAAAATAAATCATGCAAGAACGCATGTGTTCGATTCGAGCACAATCCGCACGAAGGCTTCATTCATGCTATGCTCGGTGCATGGCAACATTCCTAGCATCATTGTAAGGATGTGAACACGCTTCACAATGTTTATCATCTTTTTTTTTGCAGTCTTGTTTTTGGGTTGGATGGAAAAGTGTTATTTTTCTTTCATTGTTATTCATAGAAGCACCCTAAAGAAAGAATTAAACCACAACCGTGCCAAGTGGTCGGAGTTTGTTGAACGCGAATGGCAAGCTGGGTTCGCCCGACCGTGGTGAGACACGAAACAAAACAAACACCCAATCGCACCTCACTTACTTCTTTCGAGAGCTCCGTTAAAGAAGTTACATTCTATCGTAATGAATTTAGAACGCAATTTATTTTCCCTCACTTTACACTCGCCGTACGTTCTCACAAGGGATTTTCCTTGCGCTGAAGTCATCTGCCGCACGTGGGGAAGCAACCGCTACGCGGAACGGTTTTAATGGTGGTGTACTAAAAATCTCCACCCAACGTACTAAAACCGCTGCCGTACTGCAAAAGCATGTATACCGTGCGCCATCGTGGGACCATTTTATTCATTTTCCCTCACTTTTTGTTCTTTATTGGCTTTGTAAAATTAAAATGTAGTTGAAGTGAAGCTAACCGTTCTGGGCCGCTCAACCGCGTTATCACCGTAACTTTGTCCTCGTTGGCCCTTATACAGCGCTGTGGCCGGTGCCCGAGCGTACACGGAAAGTGGTTGAATCATTTATCACATTTGTGCTAGTTTACGACACCAGACGGTTGCCCGCAACAACATTTTCGGGGCTAGCGTGGTAGCTATTCGTGCCAGGAACGTTTCAGCTGCAAACGCTAGATTCATCTAGGGCAGACTGGAAAGGATACGAGATAAAGCTCTCAAGTCCTTGACTTCCGGGAGATAGAGCGACGGGTTGAGCAAAGAGAAAAAAAAACCCTTTTCCTTCTTGCGGAACGGTTTCGCTCGGTCTCCAACGGTACGGATTGAACTCGGCACGGGGAAACATTTTCCCGCGCAAAACTCGAACGAACAATTGCATTAAGATGTTGGAAGAGTAAAAATATTTACATTTTCCGGACTTCAGAAGCTCCACGAAGTGTATGATAGAAATCACGGGCGGGACGAGAAATAGTGAGAAAAAGGGACGAGTAAGTGAAATGGAAATACAACAAAAAATACAAAGAAAAGCTTGATTCGCTGCATTGAGAAAGCCATTTAGCACTACCTCGCTCGATGGGGCATTCTGGAGTGAAAGGAAGCCTCGGCCAAAGCAATCCTAGCACACATTCTATGTTGGGGTGGGGTGAGCTTTAAATTATGCCAAGCACGAGCCTTCATCTTGATTTCGTTCGTTTGCACCAACGGTCTACCATTTTGAAGCAAGGAACGTGCAAAGATTGGCAAAGTGGTTGCACTCTGTAGGGCACACCGAAAAAAAGGGACAGAGAGACTGTGCGTTTAGTCGAGAATATGCTTTCACTTTCAAAGCGACCCGAGTGCTTGACAATCAAGAATGTGCAATATGTCGAGTTCTGTCAAACTAATTGAAAACTACTGTTCCCTTCAGTAAGTAAAGCTGTAACATTTTGTTTTGTGTTCATTTTTTCTCACGCCTATAATTCGTTTAACATCGAACATTCATTAATGTCGTCACTGGTACGCTTTATTTTTATTGAATCTTCCAACAAATTTGAAAATTTTGTATAGATATACTGAGAATAAAGAGTAAATTATGTTTTACTTTCTTATTAGTTGAGTGCATTATTAAGCATTTAATTATATTTTGCCCAAGTATGGTAGATGATAAAATGTATACACCATCGATTTCGCCCAAACATACACAATTATTCCTTTTTAATATGACCATCTAATAGCTGCCAGCGGCAGTGCTGTACCTTTTTACCCGGTATTTAGTTTTTCACTTACATTAAAAATCTGTCTCGAAAGTTTATATAAAACCAACATGTCGTTATACGCATACGCAGTTTAGGAAAATACAAGGCTATTTCCCGATTGACAATGTCGTATAACCAGTTTTTTTTTTGTAAACGAGATTTGTAAACGATTTGTAAAAGGTTTTGAAAGGCACGATCTGATTATTCATAAGGGTTTCAATCAAATAAGAGCAAATACTTTTCTTCAAATTGAAAACTCAAAGATTTTTATGGGTCCTAAGATAGTATATAGTAAACGCGTAAGATAGTAAACGCGAATAATCAAAGATTAGATCTAACTGGTCAATTTCTAATCTGGTACGTAACTTCAAATTCAAAAAGTACCTACAAGGAGTTCATACATAACAAGGTCGTTAAAAAGGGTTTAAAACTATGGAAATATCATTAAGCAAGTTTGAGTGGATGCACAACAAAACGCGTAACAAATTATCCGCTGATCGAGCTGGAAATTGACATATGCGTTGTACAATTATGGTATAAGCAAGGGCATAATGTTTTATTATGTTGTTCTAGATCAGCTGTGTCAAACTCATTTCATCAGAGGGCCGCAAGTACAGATTTTCAGTGATTCGCGGGCCGCAAATGTGAGAATAAAAACTATACCTCAATATTTATATATAATACTGTTTAAAATCATTATTGTTAAACAAATTGACTTTTTGTACTCCTCGCTTCAAATCTGGAATAGTTTCCTATTTACAAATTTGCTGTGTTATTTTTCATTGTGCACTTTTTTATTTCGAAAAATAGTTTAATGTACTTTTAAAGTCACATGCATTTTTTATCCTTATTATTAAAATACGACATTTTTCATTAGTCGCGTTCTAACACGGTAGTTCTGTTAGAAAATATCGTCCAACCACACTTTTTCACTAAGGTATCTTTTTCGCGAGGCGAATCATTTTCAAGCCATCCAAGCTATCCATCGCTGGATGAATAACAAATATATTTGCCTGCAATTTTTTGACAGATCAAGAGAAAAATTGTAATAAAACGTGTTTAAACATAATTTTTGCTAATTTCCAAGTTCCAAGAACCCGTATTTTACAAATAATTTTTTTAAATTACGATAATTTTATCTGACAAAGATTCGTTTTTTGACACTTGAAGGGAGATGATTCTCGAATTGAGGTAGTGGACTGTGTGAGCTAATCTATGGAAATAAGCTATACATCGCAGGACTTCGGCATTTCGATTATTTTAATCCTTAATCTAAATACTCATGGCTTAAGCGTAATCATATCATTTTAGTTTTGATTTTTGGGGAGGTTGGATAGTACATTAATTCGTTTTGTAGAATGTGGGGTACAAATAATTCCAACTTGGCTACAATCATTTTTATTAACATTTATGGTGGCATGATTATGAATAAAACAGATGTGGCTTCAATCGAACATCAAAAATGTAACATTCTAAGGTCGGAGCCGTGCAAATTCGTTCGAAAAAGAATTTCGGAGCCCAATGAATCCTTAACTCGGCACTCGGGGGCATAATTGGTCAAATTCGGGTAATTGGGGCATGGTCAAATTCGGTAGGACCGACCAGATCCATTTCTCACTGCAGATTAGCCGCTCCGTGCGACAACCGATGACTCCAATGGTTCCGAATGGCATTAAACGGCTCTATAAGCTTCGGTCGGCACCGAACGGAACTGTTGGTTTGATTTGGACGGATCAGGAGTCAGAATAGCTAAGATCAAAAATGACGATTCTGACAATCCAGCACTAGTTGTTGCGAAGATTCCAAGTGTGTGTATGAAAGTATTTCATTCCTTTTTCGTTTGTAGAAGGTTGACGCAAATCTATTTTTCCATATTTTTCCATAGAATGTGCAATCGAGTGTACACAACATTGTGCTAATATTCAGAATTTCATCGAAACATAATGAGTTTGCATTCAAATCAATTTTTCTTAAGGGTTTCAATTGTTCTGTACGATTGTGCAGCATAAGTTTATGAGATGTTATGGTTACATTCATGTTAGATTCGAAAAATATACCATCAAAATGATTGTTCTTCTCTGGAAAATTTTATACAATTAGACAAATAGTAATAACAGTTTTTTGGTTTGCAGTGCATTTAGCAATTCTCAAAATATTCTCGCGGGCCGCATTCAGCATTGACGAGGGCCGCATTCGGCCCGCGGGCCGCCAGTTTGACATACCTGTTCTAGATGATGGTTCAACAAAATTATCAGATTCTGAAGATACATAACACACTAAAGATATGGTTGAACTGGTTTCCTTTACAACCGCCAAACTGCATTGCTAATGTTTTAAACAAGGATAAACAACCTTTTCGATCTGCAGGCCACATTTGTAAAAAAATTCTCTTGGTGGGCCACATGAACATAATTCTCAAAACGATGTAATGATTAACTTTCAACATATGATTTTTAATATATTCTGGCAGTCTCTACAAATCTTCATACAACTGCTTAAGCGCTTTCTTTTTAACGTTGTGGTTCTGATATTTTCTATGTTCTACATGTATGATATCTTCTACTGCGATCATTTAAATATCGTGCATCGATGGTTGTTAACATGTCCATCTTCACTTCAAATTTATTTTGGATGCAGTCTCATCGTAGCCATATCATGGATATCCATTACATCAAAATGGAGAAAACTAATGTTAATTGTTGTGCCATTGAAAACCTCAAATTTCCCAGGGAAACCCCGTTTTATCGATGGATTTGGATTTCTCCAAATCTAAAACTATCAGAGTTGGTACATTCCTGCTTGCGACTGTTGATGAGTATCCTTTGTAATCTATTCCTATGAATGATAATTGCTGGTTAGATTTGTTTTCATTTTATTTGATACCATTCCTAAACCATTCCTAAACCCTTTTGGGAACTTGTAAATCACATGTGAACAACAATGGGACACGATTGGATGTAACTAGTGTGCACTAGTTTAAGTTGCGTACAAGAGTTTCAGACTTAACCATGAAAAAATATGTCTCCTTACCACTGGATCTGAAATTGCCACACAACATTGTGTTTATACGTCTACCGGTGAACAGGGAATGAATAATTGAGCAATTGCAAAATGCTTCTGACGATAAAATACCCATCATCCTTGCATTATAACTAAGCCCACCTAGGCAGCAGCCTAATGTATGCATCACGCCTGAATCAACCCGCTCTCTTGCCGCTTTCGCGTTGCCATCTGTACGCAACCCCGGGCACATGCTGCACCTGACGCTCTAGAACGATGCACGTTGAGGATGCATTCGTAGCGTTCTTTTGTAAAATCTCCAGAAACACCATTAACCAGCACTCAGGCTTGCTATCACAGCAGAAGCGAGAGAAGTACGAAAGGTGCAGGGAGCTGATTTTCTGAACTTCGTTCCCAACTCCCTGCGTGTCCCTTTACACGTTTACATTACGGTCTTTCTGCCGTCCGTGCAGCGGAATGAAACCGTGAAGCACTTCCTGACACACCATCACGTTTGCACTAAAGCACACAGGTAGAACCGGATGTGCGATTATCCTTTTTTTACAGACATGAAGGTATCTAAAGGTAGCAAAAAAAACCATTGCAACCTATCGGTACGAAAAGAACGTAATGGTGAGTCCAGTGAGCTTCTTGTACCGGCAGCAGAAGAGATCGTAGCGACATTATCATAATAAATTTTAAAAATCATGCATAGACATTAGCCATGCTGGACTCGCTGTCCCCGACCGGTGCCGATGTTTACTGCGCGCGTTGTCAGGAGATTCCTTCTTTCTTTCTTTATTTCGCCTGCCCTGAAGGATGCCAATGCATAATGATTATTATTAACGTACAGCAAGTAATATGTCTTGTTCACTGGAGGGATTGTTGTTGCTTTTTGCGGCCCGGCTCCAGAGCCGACCTGCCCTACAAAACCAGATGTTTATCATCAGGCAACATTCTTGGCCGCAAAAACATGGAACTGCAGAAAAAAACATAACAGAGCTTTAGGTTTAAACAAAATATGTAACCAAACTTTGATTAAAGTAAAAACTTGCCACTAATCAATGAAAAGGCAAAACGACATTAAACAGTAACGAATTATGTAGGGCTCACCAAGTAGCGTACAACTTTGCCCCCATAATGGATGATTGTCTTTGCGTCACTTCTAGCTTCGATCTCGGCATGTTCCATGTACCTCAAAAATGAACTCAACTTACAAAAAAATGAAGAATAAAGAATGCATAAACTTTTCAATTACTTTTTCTTGCTTACCAGTGTGACATCGCAAAGTTCATCGGCGTAGGAAGATCCAACGTTGAGATTTACTTTGTTTTTGCTTTTAATATTCAGTGGAACTTTAGAGCCTTCGTGCGACTACTGTTAATGGTACCATCGTACCACTTGTATGCTTGCAAAGTGTTTGCGTACAGTCTAGTCCTTTTTTATTCGTGAACCTTTTATCCGGTGGTGTATATATTTGTGTCGTTCATAAAGGACCTTTATTCCATGGCACGGAACTACGCAAGGATACTACTAACAAATCGGAACGCGATCAACTGGATCCACAGCGGAACTTTGGTTGCTTATATAGCGTCACTGTACCATGGTACCGCCTTTCCTTTTAGACTACTTCTCGCGGGTCCAAAATTTATCCTGTTTCAGTATTTTTCAGCAAAACAATATACATCCTGAATATTGAAAATTTTAGTTTTTAGCTCATTTTAAAAGATGTATTAAACCAGTTTTCGATTCTATTTTCGTTCATTGTTCCAAGGTAATATTTAACGTTATTCATAGTACTAAAAATTATTAAACACACGCTATTATATATTCAATACATCGCAGTGCACTGCGAAGTAATTTGATAACGACCTGTTCAAAAAATATAAATACAAAACAGCAATCCTCTCGCAGTGTGTAATATCTTGAAGCTTTTCTGAAGGATGCGATAACAAAGTGAGATATATAGTGTACGCATCTCATAACCTAAAGCTATTCGCACGCTTTACGCCTACAAAGCACGAAACCACTGTGCTCAGAAGCAACTTGAACCATCTAACGGAGGAGCGATAAATGAATGTCAATGATGCCCCCGGCGAAGCAACACTACACCGACTCGACACCACGCACACGATATCGACCTGATAAAAAGGTAAGACACACGTACCTTGGCCCACAGTCGTCGATCCTGTTAGAACTACTTATAGTAGCCGTACAGAGCCGTGCGACTAGTGGGAATCGAGTTGAATCGTGCTGTGATCGGATCACGTACACTTGAGCTAAGGATTATCACTAAAACTATCGTTCTGCTATGTCACAGTGGTAGTAGATGAATTGAAAGTCATAGTTCTGGTTGTATGAATTGATCGTGCTTTTGAGTTCGTTTTGTTAATTAAATTATTTTTGATACAACAACTGAGGACAAGTGTTTCGTCACACACCTCAAAATATGCAAAAATATGTATCATTGGAACATCTTTCATCTGATATTGGTATCACAGCTACACGAATGATTTCAAGTAATTTAAATTTGTGCAACATTTTGAGCTATCTAAGATAACCTACTTGCATAATAATTATGTGAATAGTTTAACATTTCTATCTAACCATTTCTATTCTTATAATCAGAATGTTATAGCCAATGTACAAACAGCCTGCGGTATTTATGTCCCACTATAATTGCAATATCGATGACCATCGTTTAACCCAATGTGCCTTCCATTTAACGTGTGTTTCCTGTACGTTCCTAACGTGTGTCATGGTACTCGTGCAACACGACTATTCTTACCTTGCGTACGTGACGTGTTTTACGCTAATGGATTCCCCGGGCTCAAACGAACATACCTGCTAGTGCTACACAACCTAGAACGCCCAGAGCAAGCCGCCAAACAAATGCATTTTCTCATAACAAATGTTTTAATCTAGATAAAACCCTTACCTTTCTCACCGTTCTCAGTGCTCCATAATTAAAGGGTCGAGCTTCGGGTTAAAGGAAGAAAAGGACACTTAACTGTTGCAATTAAACGTTGTCGATAATCGTTGATAGTGATTGAAGCGGGTATGATTCTACCAATGGTTTTAATTAAAAAGATCAATTCAAACCTATGTGCAGCTGCAATGCTCCAATCATTTGTGGAGAGACGAATGAAACAGATATGCTCAAAAGCCTAACAACCAACCAACCATCGTTTGGAATTGAATCATATCATTTGCCTCATTAAATGAGCGTTCTTCTTTTACCACCAGAATCTCTGCCAGAAAACCAATTCAAATGTAACAAAGAGCCAATTGAAATGAATTCTGATATTGGAAATTTGATTGAACCCTTCATAGAATCGCAAATGGAAAAGGCACCATTACCCACATCATTTGACAGGCTCGACTTATCCTTTTTTCATAGAAACTACGGACAAATATTCGAGTCGTTAGGAGACACATTGGCGTTGAATTGTCCCAGTAACCAACAGTTCTTCTTAAAGCTTAAAGGAGACAGGAAGTGATTCTGAGATGCAATCAAACTCAGCCATGTCAATGAACATATTTTTCCCACGAAACGGATGTGGTGAGTTGCCCGTCCCATACCGATAATGGTATCACACGCCCATCAAACAGTCCTCACGATTTCGACCCACAATCGGTCAAAAATTTCACAGGCAAATCGATCGATTAGCTTCATCAGGTTCTCGCGTCCGGTTAAATCGTTCCTGCAATCGAATCGCTTGAAGGAACAAAATCACTGACATCAGCAAACTGTCATTTCGCCTTACCAGGAAGTCACTGATGAGGCTGCAATTATGGTTCCATTTCAACGGTAAATCAATATCCCAATTCTGTGGGTGGGTGTTATTGAACTACCCAAATCCACCACCACAAGCAAGTCGGATTAGTGTCCCGTGTTGATCTCGCGGCTCATCACGAATACACGAGTTGGGGCGCAAACATGATTGCGCGTTAGTGCACCTTCTTAACCCACCTTCCCGAGGGCTGGTTCGAACGGCCGAACGGTTCCATGTGCTTCGGTTTGTCCCGCTTCGCGAACCACGCAGTGGCAATTTAAGTTCCATCACGTCGTCCATTACGCGATAGGGATCCGCGCGCTGATGTCGTGAGTCGGCTTCCAAAGCACTGTGGCACTGGAACGCAAAGCCTCGTACTGCTCGGTCCTCCACGGAGTCACACGGAAACTGCAACAAGGTCTAGGACCAGCAGTGGGAGCAATGTTTCTGCTCGATACTACTCTCAGTGTCGCGCAATGCTTTAATGGCTCCGAACCCCTGCGGCTAGGTTCTGCACAATCTCACAAACAATTTATAGAAACGTTCGTCGACGATCAAACGATGGGCGTGCTGTTCTTGCGAAGGAATATTGCATTCCTACTACATACTCTAATTGGCCGGAGAAGATGCATCTTTACCCTTCAGAAGCGTTTGATCCGTGACGAGTAAAAGTATAACCAAAACGTAAATGTCCTAGCAGATACAAAATAGCATTACAGAGTCAAGATGAGTCATAAAATAACAGCTAAAGTCGTTCATTTGACAAAAAATCTGCTATTTCTACACTGCAATGTGTGCAGTATACACAATTGTATATTTGTATCATACAAAATGTGTGACGAGAATTTCATCATTGTGAAAGTGTGAATAGAAACATTGATACGAATAAAAACAATACATCACCGATATTGATCATGAAAATGTAAGGTACAATGGTGGTCTAGCTCCATGTTATCCATGCAATCAAAACAATGTTTGCAAAAACCCTGGGATACCTTTCTCAAATTCTGAACAAATAGCCTTGCATCACCAATGGAAATTCATGTGGTTTTGCTGGTATTCAAAGGATTAAAAAAACTGTTGTTTCATTTTTCAAAAAAAAACATACTGTGTACAGTGACGATTCGAGACTCTGATAGACTACACCAGCTGTGTCAAACTCAATTCATAAGAGGGCCGCAAGTACAGATTTTCAGTTATTCGTGGGCCGCAAAGTTGAGAATAAAAAATATACCTCAATACTCAATACTAAAATATTCATATAAAATACTGTTTAAAATCATTATTGTTAAACAAATAGACTTTTTGTACTCCTCGCTTCAAATCTGGAATAGTTTCTTATTATTATATTAAATTCGCTATGTTTTTTTATTGTGCACTTTTTTATTTAAAAAAAATGTTTAATGTACTTTTAAAGTCACATGCGTAGTTTTCATCCTTATTATTAAAATAGGAAATTTCTCATTAGTTGCGTTCTAACACGGCACTTCTGTTAGAAAATATCACTCAACCACACTTTTTCACTAAGGTAGGGGAAGCCATCAGCCTGTTGCGAATCTTTTTCAAGCCACCCGAGCTATCCACCGCAGGATGAATAACGAAAATATTTGCATGCAATTTTTTGATAGATCAAGAGGAAAATTGTAAAAAAAACCTGTTTAAACATTATTTTTCGCTAATTTCCAAGTTCGAAGGGGTATATGGTGGTATATGGTGGCATTTCTTATTACAAGAACCCATATTTCCCAATCTATTAATTAGCTATGTATCGCACGACTTCGGCATTTCGATTATTTAAATTCTTCATCTAAATACTTTAGGCTTAAGCGTAATCACATCATTTTGGTTTAGATTTTTGGGAGGTTCAAAAGTACATTAATTCGTCTTGCAAAATGTGGGGTATACAAAATTCCAACTTGGCTACAATCATTTTTATTAAATTGATGGTGGCATGATTATGACAAAAAAACAGAAGTGGCTCCAATCAAACATCAATGATGTAACATTATAAGGTTGGAGCCGTGCAAATCGGAGAAATTCGGAGCCGAATGAATCCTTTACTTGGCACTCGGGGGTATTGAGATGGTCAAATTCGGTGGGACCGACCGGATCCATTTCTCACTGTAGATTAGCCGCTCCCTGCGACAACCGATGACTCCAACGGTTCCGAATGGCTTTAAACGGCTCTATAGGCTTCGGACGGCACCGAACGGAACTGTTGGTTTGATTTGGCCGGATTCGAAGTTGCTTTAGATGCGGATTCGAAGTTGCTTTAGATGCGGATTCGAAGTTGCTAAGATCGAAAATGGTTTTGAGCCGAAGATGCGATTCTGACAATCCATCATTAGTTTTTGCGAAGTTTCCAAGTGTGTGTATCAAGTTATTTTCATTACTTTTTCGTTGGTAGAAGGTAGTCGCAAATCTATTTTTCCATATAGAATGTGCAATCGAGTGTGCACAATACTATGCTAATATTCAGAATTCAATCGAAACATAATACCGACTGAGTTTGCATTCAATTCAATGTTTCTTAAGGGTCTCGATTGTTCTGTACGATTGTGTAGAATAAGTTTATGAGATGTTATGGGTACATTCATGTTTGATTCGAAAAATATACCATCTAATTGATTGTTCTTCTCTGGAAAATTAAATACACTTCGACAAATAGTAATAACAGTTTTTTGGTTTGGAGTGATTTTAGCAATTCTCAAAATATTCTCGCGGGCCGCATTCAGCATTGACGAGGGCCGCATGCGGCCCGCGGGCCGCCAGTTTGACATACCTGGACTACACAATATTGACAAAGCGTGGTAACATGAAACATTGACAGAGCTTGTTTGTTATTGTTTTCATGCAAACTGTGTTCAAAACAACATAAATTGTACAACGTGGAAATGTAGTTTTAGGACGATGTTGCGGCTTCTAGCAGAGAATAAACCACTCGTCGCTGTTTGGCACAATTTATTCGGTATCGCGTTTCAATATCATCACAAATGAGGAATTTTCGATTTGAGAGATTGTTGGGTTAATACACCGATTTAACTATTAGCAATATTGGTGAGCAGCATTCTTTCATTCATGATATGGTAATTTCCAATTTTCAAAAACTTATAACTCACCTACTTGTAGCTTTGTGCTTGTAACTGTAAAGCTAGAGCCAATTTTCACTAAGTGCTATCCTTTCATTTCATCCTACATCCGATTACCTCGTTCCCAATATTAAATGCTCGGTCACATGTCTCATAACTTTTATGCGGTGGAACTGATAGTGTTCAAAACATTATTACCAAAATCTCTCCCAAGGGTATCTTGGGCAGCTAAGCGTAAGCGATTACCCTCTCTTTCAAACCCATCCGAAATATGATAGATGTCTCTGCAAGGCACATTTTATTAAACAGTACCCTTTTACAAAGGTCAAATGATGCATTGGGTGAATAAGTAGAGCTATGGTCGAAATTGCATCATGAGATGAAAAGTTTCAAATGTTTGTTTATGGCTAGCGTATCTTCACCAGCTGAGTAGAGTATTGCCATCTTCTTTGGGGTCCGTTGGGGGTGTGATTGACGGGCACGGGGATATTCGGTGAAACCCCAGACCAACCATCCATCACCAAGTGGAAGGAGACATGGCTCTTCGATCAAGCGACATAATTTGCTTTAAAAAAGGGGGCAGCGGTAAGTGAAACAACTTTCTCGAGCACTTTGGGACTGTGCTTCTTGGAAGAGCGTACTTCTAACACGGGAATCAATTCATTTCGCAATGTGCTGCAGGGACATTGATCAATTTAGGAGAGTTTTACAGTATAATGTAACTTTTTCCCCTCTTTAGTTTATCGGTATCGGTTGACGATTAATGGAGCGGCATTAATAAAATACGAAAATTGTTGCACCCTGCAATATCAAGATGATAGGTTTGTGCATGTCTTTAGTTTTTTTTTCATGGCTTGTGGGTTATTTTACTTGTTAGTCACAAATGGAATTTTCGTATGTTTTGTATCATTGTATGATTCTGATACAAATTTAATCTATAATAGATTCACTGTCACTTTTAAAGCTACTTGTTTTTTGTTTACACTAGAGCTGATTTCGCAAGATTAACAGCGTTTTGAACAAACCCAGCGTATGAAAGGACCATTGCTTATCAGTTTTTGAAAAGTTTTTTTTTTCTGTAACTTAACACGATATTGTGGAAGGGATAAATACATTATGTAAGCACCTCAATCGACTCTTAGTAACGTCTGTGGCGTGGTAATTTCATTTTTGGGAACAGAAAGAAGTGACAGAGGGCTAAGTCAGGTAAGTAGGGAGATTATAGGCCGTGTGAGACGGTGTGTTGTCATAATGCAAAACCCATGAGATGTCCTTCCACAAATCAGGCCGTTTAATGTCCAATTGATCGTGAACACTTGTAGGCTCGTATTTTTCGCAATACATTCTCACAAAAAGCTTTTTGTGATGTTTTCAATTATTCCGCTCACACAATTTCGTCCAAAGCACAACATTTAAGACAACCAATTTGTTTGATACTTAATTTCATCGTTAAAATAGCCCAGGGCAACAGATAATAGCAAATGTAATTACATATCAAATTCATACTAATTAACAGATAATATTAAAAACTTGCGTAGCAGACGAATGTTTCGCCAACATCTTAGTGAAGAAAATAATCAAATGCTTGTGAGATTCTCCATTTAAATGAACAATTATCGATGCTTTTGCAACAGAATGTAAGTATTTTTGATACTTCTAACTTGATATGAGGATAAATTGTTAATTAAAGAATCAATGGTAAAAAACTATCAGCGTTACTAAATTGTTTAATAAAAGGATCTACTGTTAATACTTTTGAGCGTTCAGGCTTCATATCACTTTAAATTTTTACAGCATTTATTCAACTCGTAAAAAAGCTACACCCCTCTGTATGTTTCATGTTTGACCACCATTGTACACAAACGGTAACATCAAAACAACGTAACAGTGTAAACATCACAACAATGCGATACGGTTGTTTGCATGTCCCAGAACCAAAACCCACAGTAAATATTTAATCGTATCTCAAGCTTATTTCAAAACTTCCATCGTTGGAAAATGAGCATAAATACCAGCATTACAGTACATAGCACGCTCAGCCTTCGGTTCACTCGCACTTAATAATGTTAAAGCTAACGATGTGTAATGCATTGTGTGAAAAATATATTCCACAAAAATAAACACTGCAGAAAGTGTTAATCATGTAAGCTGTCGAAAATTGGCTGGAGTAGAGGGAAGGAAAAATCTCATTTTTGCCTCTCCAAAACTCGCTTGCTCACTAACAGACGCTTACGCTCTTGCATTTTCGCCATGAAATGATGCATGATAGAATTTTAAATTACATTACCAAAGTCCAAAGTAACGACGGCCAGATCCTTACCGTCAACGAGTGAAATGTAGTTGCACGAGCAAGGAAAATGCCTTACACTGTGCGGGTCTTCTGTGACCAATTCTAAACGTGCAAAACATGCGCTTCAGGAATATCGAAAGAACTTCCGAAAGCTCACACACTCACTTCCAGCAATGTTTTTTATTGCCTTTTTTTTTGCTGTATCCTTCAACAACCCACACACACGTCACATCGGTTTGTAAGAATTGTTTATCAGAGAGGAAAAACACAGGAAGGAAGTACCACTCGGATATATTATCGCAAACTCGCGAACCACGAACGAGGCGGCTGCGTATAATGGATTTTTAACTCACACAATTTAAAAACTCATTTTCCCGCATAAAAGCTTCGTACCCGATTCAATTAAAAGTGTATTCTTTACCAGCCCGCTTCATTCAACGCCCGCTGAAACAGTGTGCGAAATTGATGATTTTCTGGTAAATAAATATCAAACACAACCGGAGAAAGGAATTCAAGAACCCGCCGTTGAGAAATAAAACCCGGAAGAGCAAACCTAATTGTCAACAATCTATCGATTGATCGTGTTTTCGAGTTTTTGCTTGGAGAAGAAAAACACGGCTAGCGGTTTGTGTTTGGCTCTACTTCACTCTCCCAACAAGGTTTATCTAATCCAAGCAATTACAGATTGTACTTCATTTTACTCGGAAGCGATATTAAATGTTTGGAATGAGGAATGAATAACGCTAAGTAGAAACGAGCTTAATGGAACAATACAACGTTTTAAAACGCTCTGATCCGACAATTCGCAAATTAATCGAAAGGAGAATCTTTATCATAACAATCAGCCTGGATGGGGAAAAAGGCCATTAATAATCTTCCGGCAAACGATGAGGAACCGCTTCGCGCGAAGTGACATGCAGCTTGCCGTAATTGTACGATACGATAAATTAATCTTCAGCAAAACGGATTAGGCCAAAACTTTCCTCACTGGAGTCTCTCGGAACTAGCTAAAACAAAGAAATACAAGTCAAAACACTTACCACAAGTTCCTAGAGAAGAACGAGAAGCCCAACATGCGATTCGTAGAATGGAGGCATTTTTAAATTCACGATCTGTGTGATAAGGAATTTTCTCGAGGCTGAATAAGTTCATAAAATTCAGCTTAATGTTGGCCCTAACGATTGCATAGGAGTTCGGGCTACTTTAAAAAAACCACCGTTGTTGTAGTGTGTGGTCCAATGAGTATGCTTGCATTAATTTTCGTCAATGCGTTAGAGTTTTCCACCTGCAAGAGAAAAGTGCGTTAACCGATAACGGTGAATTTGCTGGTTTTATGTTTACCTACCTATCGCCCGTCGACCGATCTGCATGGTTGCGGCCAAGATTATTTTTTGCTTTGGATTTGAATCGACGCATTTGGAGCCGCAAAATGGAGTCTAGCGTGGGCAATAAAAACAATTAGCCTTGGGACATTGGCCCCACCGCGCAATTTACATACAACGGTGGAAAGTGTAAACAGAAAAAGATATTTTTACCAAATTCGATCGCATACTATAAAACAGCTATATCTTTTTTCATTGCAATGAGAAATTTTATTCATCAGAAAACGATTTAGTACTACACAGTTTTAAATAGTAAACTAAAAAAATATATTTTGCAAAACTTTGCTAAAGCATTACTTAAAGAGCTACATTTTTAATCACTAATATGTTAGCTTTATTCTCCCGATACCTCTTTAAACGATAAACATAACGGTTGCTAAGCCAATAAAATATTTTTACCGAGCAAGTACTGTAATCGTGTAAAGTATTTTTTATTTGAAAATTTGTTTCTAATTTTGGATGCAACTAATAAACAGTTAAAAGCTAAAATTCCTTCACAATACTATCCATTGCTGCACACTACTACCGGTTTAGGAAAGGTGAGAATGTTCATTAAATTACTTTTCCACCCTACCTACTGCTGATGGTCTAGAAAGAAATTTGCATACTTTAAAGTTTCCCAGCAGTTCCACTCTACAATGGGATCAAATTGCTTAACCGAATTCATTAGCTTGCGGTTAAGCTGACCATAGCCCAGTTGTCATCTTTCACCGAGTTACTTTGCTGGTCTTTTGCTGTAAACCATAACGTTTACAGTGTGATAGCAGCAGCATCTTTGCCATCGTTCATAGATATGGGATGATTGAATTATCTAGCACTGCCTGGAGGTAGCTATGCAAACCATGAGTCAACACGATACGTGGTCGGTACGTGTATGCTAATAGTAATGGTGGCACGGGTGGCTTAGCTTGTGGGTTTAAGTGCCACAAAGCACTTAACAGTAGTAACCTGCCGAGAAGCGTTTAAAGCCGCAGAGGGTTTGTCAACTTCTACAAACAAATAGAGCAAAGCGTGTTAGTGACAGTACAGTATTCGGTGTACAACAAGGTGGATTAAACAGATCAGGTGGTGGAAACCAGAACATTTAGACAATTCGTCACATGGCATAAGGTCTCCAGGATTTTAATCTTTGTTGACAGTTTTTAACTTGTTCATGTATTTCATCTACAACTTTTTTTTTAAATTAAACAGTTTTATAAACATATTTTGGTTTTTGCGAGTACTTATTTAACATTAAAACATACATTGAACACAGGTATTGCTTTATGAAACCCTCAACATTGGTTTTCCTCATACATATATCATTCAGTATCGTTTACCTCCTCACAAGTTGCCAAATGTCAAATGATTCCGTACAATTTATTTCCTTGCAACTGTTTTGATTTATTCAATTTGTATTTACAAACAATTATGCACTACGTACACCTTTACATCTTGTTTCCCCATCCAACACTCCGAGCACATTATTATCCATGCCCGTTCTTCCAACCAACATGATTGCTTTCAACGTTACTCCGTCGTTCTGTGACATCAAAATTGCTCAATTACGCCTACGGAGAAGGAAGTGGTCGGATCTCTGCCGTATCTTACCGACTCATTATCGAATCAAATAACTCGATCAACGCAGCATACCAATCCATCAAGCCCGAGACTGACCGTTGCAGCGTACATTTTATCGCGCTGCCGCATCGTAAAAATCCGCTGACCTACGATCCTGCCAGCTCGAAACGCTTCAGCTCGCAGCCGCAACAATGTCAACAAACTTTGACTCGTACTTCGGCTTCGTAATCGCCGTACAAGAAATAGCGAATCGATCCACCCTCAGCTGACCTTTGAACTTGCCAGTACGCTGTGCCGCAGACTCAAGCCTCGAACTTGAACGCTCCCATTCAAGTGCTCTCATGCACCCCGCGAGTAAAGCATCACGTGATCGTACCACCTCCAACACCACCGTCCGATAGGCAATATTTCATCGTCCACGATCAGTTCGCTTTGTTCGTTCGCCTCAACCTTTTTTCCATTATCATCATCATCATCATCATCATGATCATCATGCGCAGCAACAGCATCAACCGCCGCCGCAACATCTGCGCAATGTCGTAATGTGCTCGCGGGGTTATGCTGTCCAGCCGCTGCTGCCGCGGTCACTGAACCTGCCGCAGCCGCCTGGCCGAGGAACCGAACGCGGTACGTGCCGTGGCGCTGCAGCGTTTGAGCGTTTTGCAACGTGCAACAAATGTACGAACACGGATCGAAACATACGCGGCGCAGCAGATTCTAGGATGGGATCTGATCGCAAACCACGGTCTGCCGAAGGGGGGAAGAATGCTGACCCTCCCGCGGAACTCGCGCGTTCGGAACTATTTATAGATCTCATAAATTACTCTTCCATCTTATTTATCATTACGCTGGGCTGGAGAAGTGGAGAAGCTGCCCCACTACCTACCCACCCACCGCGTTGCACAATTACGTGCTGCATTCCGCTGGATCAGTAGAATGCCGGGCTCTAGCACTAGCTGCTACCATCCCGGGGCCGGCCCGTCGAACCGATGACCGATAGTCGATCAGCCCGCCAGCCTGCATATCGATCAGGCAGCAGAACGTGATCGCACAGAAACACTACATAAATAGGCTACGAGCGAGGGCAACCGCTGCGATCGAAATAGCACGGTGCGGTAACAAAAAACTCGCCCGTACGATCAAGCGACGAACCCGATCGCTCGTCCTCGCCCGCCCTGCCGAAACTGTCAACAGACCCAACGCGACGATGTGTCGTCATGAGTCACACGGGACCCAATGCTCCTCCCCCTCCCCTCCATTCCCACCCGACTGTGAAGCGGCTGCCAGTCGCTAACCGAAGGCGCAGGACTTTGATTGTCATTTTCCGGCCACCGGTAGACGGCAGCGGGTGGTTCGTTGTACGCGAGCGCATATAAATCATTCCGCGATTGCATTCTTGCGCTCAAACGGTGGGAAAGAACAACTGTCCCTTGCGCTGTGGCTCCAAGCGAAGGACAACCGCGGGACCACAGGACCGAAGTTGATCCATTTTCCTCTATAGATAAATCTTACGCCGGACGAGAGGTTTGCCTATCCTAACCGGTGGTAATTACAGCGATTAAAGCACGCGATTGTGCCCCCTCCCGGGCCGTACGATGATGCATGGCACAATTCAAAGGCCGGACGGTGAATCGCCGACTGTCACTTTGTGGCCCAACCGCCGACCCGCACAATGTCAATCGAACAACGAACGAGCGAACGTCTCGATCTTCGGCAGGAAGCTCCCTGGCAAGGGCGGGATATCGTGGCAAGACGGGGCTGATTATTTCCCTCTATGGCACACTGCATTTGCCGCATTTGCCGCCCTTCAGTGGCACACGGCCGGGGCGGAGCGATCGCTTTATTTATTATGCTCATCCGATTATAAGCAATTTAAATTTATTCACCTTGATGGCGGGCGCTTCCGTCGATTCCGCGCGCTCCGGTGGAAAACTGAACTGGATGTACTGAATGCATTCCAATTACGATGCCCGCTGCATTCGCTGCACCGAATAGGAAAAACTTGTTCTTTTCTATCTATGCGGGCGCATCGAAAGTGTCCAGCGCATGGCTTTCGTGCTTGTTTCCCGGGCAATGCAAGTTTTTGCATTGCTGTTGCATTGTAGCATTATGCATTCTAGGAACATATCCTTACTCGCCTACGGCACTCCGTGTAGTTTGCTACCAGGGTGGAAATGGTTCTAGGATTAGTCTGCACGATTGAATGTGTTCTGCTCGGCGTTGTTGTTGGTTGCGAACCCATTCGGGGAAGCGCAAATCGAGAGGGAGAAGCGAATAATGTGTGCACTGGAATAGCACGACGAGTCGCAAACTATCTCACCTAATCCATTATGCTCCGTCTTTAGTGTGTTTGTATGCAGTGATGGGTCTAATCTGACAGTAAGCAGCTCTCGGCCGGCTGGCGAACGGATGTCAGAAAACTGAGGCATCAAGTGAATAGAAAATAGTGCAGCATTTTTTAATTTCAGTATCAGCGAAACGTTGTATAAGAAGAAGTATTGTGGCATTGTGCTTTCTAGCCAGCGCTACATCATATCATTCAATTTAATTCCTACCTTCCTATAGGATTTTCAATTAGCATGGAATTATTGGGAAGGAAATGTAACAATACTAATCAATTAGCCAGTCTACTTGGTCAGTCCTAAATACAACAGCATTCCTGCCCTGGGTTCAATCCTTACATGAACCAAAGCTATTTGGTAACATAAACATCAGTCCAAGATAGTCAAGTTCTTTGGAGGCCTAGAATGACTACAGTTGCTGCGCCAAATTACATTAGAAATTAAAGGAAGTTAATAATTCAAAAGCACTGGAGATTTCCTGCGTGTAACAAGGCCCTTATTTTTCCCTGGTGAAATTCTAAAAACAACTCATCAAGCAAAATTTTATTCAGAACCATTTGGCTTCTACCGATCAAGCTTTGAATTCCACCAAAGTTTGTGATGGTATTGACTTTTAAATATATGTGTATCCCTGGAGGCCAAACGCAACCAAACGAATGCCGACGTAATTTTCCTGTTGCCCCAATTCCTGAAAATGCCTTAATTAATCAATCAAAGTGTAATTTAATTTCGATTAATGACATTTCGCTACAAATATACCGCACTAATATAAAGAAAGATAATTTAATCAAATTGTGTGGTTATATTTACAGTCAAAAGCACATCTCCAGGGAAAAAATGAAGTGCTCAACGGTGGAAATCATTCAAGGTGTATGGAGGAGGCTCTGTAATGAGATGGGATCCGAAGCCCCATTGAGGGATAATACAGGCTCTCCCATCCAACTCCTATTCCGACACGTCCTCGTCGTGCATAGTGGTAACATGTGTCACCATATATCCAAGCTTGGGTACACGGGCTTGACCCAACCCCTTGGGCGGATGGTGGCACATGGCGAACCAGGAGGGAGGTGGGTATCCCGGGAAACTGGGTTCCTGAACGTCGGGGGGGCAACCCGACGCTAAACAAAACGGTCACGTGGGCGCGGGGCCAGTCACCCAATCCCATGAATCAACGACTACGGAAAGCCACAGAAGTAAGTATGGAGAGCGATTCTTAAGAATTCCCCGTTGAGAGCGTTTGGTTGCGGCTCTTCTCAATTCTGTTCGAAACTTTGATTAGCCGTTTCAAATTTGATTGTCTCTTTCATGCAGAGAAGTTTTTCTTAATAAAGCTCCTTCTTATTCTCCTTCTTAAGACACTAGAATTTAAGTATTTAAGCGCTACCTGAGCACACTGAGAAATAATCCTCTACTCTAAGGCTATCGTGCATATTGTCCAGTCGTGATGCAATCGAGTGAAAACGGCCAACAAAGAAATAGCGACAATGTTTGTTCTATTTTTAAAAATGTCATAAAACTATTGGGGTTATCAAAACCACTCACTGTTGCTCATCATTATAACGTCATTATCACTGATGTACAAAATTGCATCCTTTATTGTAAATTGATATGGGACACCCCTAAACCTCATTAACTATATTGAAGGCATACGTTCGTTGGCCGCAGATAACAAAAAACACTGTAAACAATTAAGCATAAGCAGTGCATCACATTCGTTGCAAATGCACCAACGTGCCATTGTACGGTCGAGATCCGACATAACCCACAAACGAGCGAACGAGTTTTTAACCATTCCCACCCACCCAACCACACACACGCCCCCAGGCTTAGTGTTAGCGCTGGTGCAAAAATAGCACACACAAAACCACAGTGCAAACTAACGCTTCAGCATATTATCGACCGATCGTAAATGCACTGTCCAACGGGTTCGCCTGATGCTGGGATGCGGTTTGGCAGGTTGCGGTATTCGGAACGCACAGCCGCATTGTCGAGTGAAATGTGGAGTTGCATTTATTTCATTGCTTGCACCAAATGGTCACCCATTATGTGTTCCGTTCCTTTCTGTCGCTTGCTGCTATTTTTTCCGTACCATTATCATTCAACGTTTGGCGAACATGTTGCATGGCGAGAGAGCTTGTTTTTAACGCACAACAACGGAGCGGTGAACTGCTGTATGTGCCACGAGAAATGCATCGAAAGCGCTCATGTTTCTGTATTTTTCCCCAAGTGCATTTTCCGATCGTACTGTCACAAATGCGTCAGTTGTTTAATACCGAATGGACGTGGTGGTAATGGTGTTGTTTTTCCGAGGAATGCGGCCCCATTAATAAGTTCTGTTTATGTGAATACTATAGATAATCTTTCATGTGATGGATAGCAATTAAATTGCTGCAATGTTGCTTTGAAAAGATGAGCTTTTGCTGTGACTGCTTAGTGGATCTCCTTTCTGATTGACACATCCAGCTTGTGTTGTTCAACGAGTAGAATGTTGAAGTAAAATTGAAATAAAATTAAACGAGACTCCACCACGACAAGCTGCCACCGTTGGGGAATCATTCTTTATTCAGATATTCAACCATCACTATCAATGACAAGCAGAAAAATTCAGCTGCGACAAAATAAAAAATCAGTACCTACTCTCCCATTTCTGCCGCTGCACGGTCCCATTCATACCAGCGTTCGACATTAAACTGTCACCGCGCGGCTCTGAATCATTGTGTCCGTCCCATCACGCCACATTACGTGACATAATTATCTCGATCCGGTTCATTCCTCCGACAACATCTTCTTCAGCCACGGCTTGCGTCGCGTTAAAAAGCAAACGTTTCGGACAAATCATCTCCAGATGGTTTGCTTTTTCGCCCAGACGAACCGTTCGCTCGCTGGGTAATTATGGTGCCACCATTCGGTGGTTTGTCACAAATGTCCGTTTTGGGGCAGATTTCGTGTTTTGTGTGTGTGTGTGTGTTTTTTTTTTTTTTTTTTTAACCAACGCCGTAAAACGATATCGAATTGAAAAGTAAAACCATCATCTGCCGTATGCGTTTGAATTCGGCAGCGCCAAAGCCTACCCCCAAATGGATGGAACACGTGACGATTCGGCAATCCAGAACATCGTATCCGGAACACAGTGTACGTTCGACGATGGCAAAAAAACGAGTCAACGAACGCTCCAAACGACTGCGCCAAACCCGAGTGCGAATGTAATTAGTGTTTCGTTCATGATGCGAGCATGAAGCGTAAGCGTCCTTCCCCCCAGGGGGAAAACCGGCCGAGCTCACGAGCGCGGTTCTTCACAAAAGCAGGATTGGGATGCGAAAGAAGATCAACGAAATCGAAAAATACGGTCTGCCAGAGCCGTAACATTCCATTTCGGTTTCGAGAACGCTGCTGCACGCTACTTAAGCGGGAGTAAATACAGAACGAAAAAGACAAAAAAACACACACGCAGCCACGGAAGAAGCAGCCAAACTCATCTTGCCGAACAAAATGAGAATGTTTCAAATGGTTCGACGGTGAAGAGCGAGCGCCTTACAGCAACCGAGCACCGAAATACAACAAATGGACGCATGAAATGTACGCCGGCCGGACCAGTAGCGCCTCGAGCACTGTGCGGCCAGAGCACTATGTTGAGATGGGATGGTATCAGCAGCAACAGCATAGGCTCGCCGTAAGTCATTAAACTTCACAGCATAACCCATCGCATTCGGACGAAATGGACACGGCCGCCCCGACGGTCGATGCTTGACGAGGCCGCGTGTTCGTGATCGTGCGAAGATGGGATGTCTAGGGGGTGGAGAGGGAGAAAGAGCGGGCAGCGTGATCGTCCCTTCAGGTTCATGATCATACGAACGGGAAGAATGGAAGGTTAGGGATGAATAGTCGTCAGTGTGGGGTGTGTATGTGTGAGAGTGTGTATGTGTGAGAGTGTGTATGTGTTTGTGTGTGTATGTGGTTGGCAATCGATTACGATGCACAAATGGGAAAAAAAATTGCGAAAACCTGATTCCACCTCAGGGATACCTCGTGGGTTCTTTGGCCGCCGACACCCCACTCCGACCACCACAATCTCTACCACCGGTCGAATCACCATCCCAATGCATTCCTGTGTGCATCGGTGCATTTGATCGAGCGACGATCAGATCGCCGCGTGGAGGGTGCTGTGCTGATGTGTATTATAGCGTAATGTGCGATGAGATGTAATGGGTTCGATCGTCAGCTAAGTCGAACAGAGTACATAATCACTAAAACAAACTACTTTCGAAGGTTAACAAAACATTCATTTGATAACATTAAATCTAAGAGCCATCACTCCAACTCCAAGTTTAGTTGGAAATTTATGATCTTTGTTACTAGATTATTTTTTCATCGAAAGCGTACTAAATCCAGTCACTTCCTTGAAATTGCAAACAATACGTAAACAAGTTCGATTATAAATATCAAAGAAAGGAACGAGATTAGACAAACGATATGCCCAATAATTTAGTAGAATACGCTAGTTTTCATGCTTGCCGCTAGATGGTGGTATACAGTGCATCGCCAAATTTTATTTTTTACTTTAACCGTACAACCAGACACATGGCGTGATAATATTCGCCATGAAACTGTTTGTTTTTGTATGGACTTCTCAGCGAAAATCGTCCAATGTCATCGATTTTGGTTACACACCTCTCGTCGCGTTAGCAGTATACATTAAAGATTGTTTCTCATTTTGCCCAAAAATGGCTCTGGCAGTTGATTAGTGGATACTAAAAGTATACTAAAATTGTATGCTTAATAACTCGAGCATAAATTAACTATTGACTACAACAATAAACAAAAATCAATCAACTACATAACGTAAGGCATTATTGTTTTAATAATTTAAAACATACAAAAGTTTCTATTGGTATACTTCAGTAGCTTTCTCATAGATGGAGTTCACTTACATCCGTATTCTCTGGCGTACACTAAGCGTGTAATTTTTCATTTGATCATTTTTAACATATTGCACTTAACTATTCAGCAAACATTTTTCATAAAATTGAACAATTCGTACTTGGCATTTCTCTTACTTCAAAGCTAATTAAAAACAAACACTGTGTATGTAACAAACATACTTTGTGAAGAGTGTTATTCAATGTCTCTTTTAAAGGATTAAAAATTGCTCAACTGTTCCGTTGCACGGTTGGTTTCAGGGAGAAAAAAGTTCCCCTGCATACATTCTTTTGCAAATGCTCGGCACACGCTAACAGCTAAACCATTACAACTGCTTACGATTGTTCCAGCTTACCTTTCCGCCCGACCGTCTGTGTCGGTCTAGAGCGACAACGTGCCAAGCGACGTTCCTACAGCACGACAAACGAGGCATGCACGGTTGCGAAACATAGCTCCATCGTCGTCTTCGCCGTTCTTCGCTGAAGTAATGCCAAACGCCAAAGCGCAAACGCACCGGTAATGGGGCAGACCGAGGTGTCCGAGGGGCTGGAAGCAGGAGTTCTCACGACCCATCGCATCCCATCGCGATCAGGGTTCAAAGCATGAACTTGGCCATGACCGTGGCCGCGAGGTGCTCGCATAAGTACGAACGACCTGGAAAACTGGAAATCGTGTAATACAACCCTCAGCACCACCGACTACTGCCCCGACCGATCTGACCTGATCATCCTGGGTGGGGTAGCAGCAGTCCCCCCTACTCTCCCCATATTGCCCAACCTCCCTTTCATCTCGTTCACCCCTAAGAACCCTAACGACGGGTGTACTGCTGAGTCTCCTTACCCGTTGCTTTTCTTTTGCTTGCTTGCTTTTGCACCGTTTAGCGTTTGGTGTTGTTCGTGGTGGTTTCGTTTGGAGCGGATTTGCGCTTTCCAATACACTCGCCATGTTTGCACCTTCGAATTCGTAACGATGATTTGTTGCGTTCGTGGTACAGACTAAGCTGCAGAAACAGTGAAATCTGGGCGGTACCATTAACTAAGCCGGTTGGATCTGAGCATCCCAAGGAGAAAAAAAAACACCGAGACGATACTCCCGGTTTTTTGTGCCTCAAATCAATCATTCACACTCCGATCTCACCCATTGGCATGAAATCAGTGTCTGTCGGCTGAAAGGGAGATTGAGAATTTTCCAGCCCTAACCAAGTTCGTCCGTTCAAAGAAGAGCGTCTAAAATTACAGCCCAGAATCAGTGCAGCTTGGGGCAGTACGAAGTAAATGAAGTTTTTGGTTGGTTTCCGACACACACGCTTTTCAGTGCCCGAAACTGAAAGTTGGCCGACCGTTTGGATGGGACCAGACAAAAAGTGAAACTAAAACTCGTTTGCAGATTTTTTCGCCTCTTTCGTTCCGATATCAAGGCCGAAATCGTGCAGGATTGCAGTTTTGTGCGGTATGTTGCGCTGTGGATGCCATGATAAAGCCCTACTTTTGAGCTACCTACCCCGAGGGAGATAAATTAAAAACTAGCTCTCTCATTTAAATCCCATCTACACGGACGCAAAAGTCCAGCCACAAAGAAATGCTATACCATTCGTCTCGAGCCACTGAGCTTTATCTTTGTGCTCTCTGTACCATCCACAGGCATTGCCTGTTTGTTTGTCGACAAAACTGCACGGAGCTGGATTGGATCAATTGGTCGACCTCACAGTCCTCACAGCACACAGCATGTAGACGATATTACTGCTGCTAGCCAAAACTTTTACAAATGTGGCTAACCTGACAAGGCAGAGGGTACATTTGTTTGAAGGTTTTATAGCGCTTCAACTCGTGCACACTCTACAATCGTAGAAAGGACAACCATCGGATCGGAATGTCTGACCCAAGCAGAAGCACTACTCAGCATAGCGCCACAGGACTCACCGGGCTTTCAGTGTCCGAGCATTCAGTGTCCTTGCCCTGGTGGTTGGCGCAGCACAAATCAAATTAGTTTTACTGTTACGTCAGCACCAAGCACCAATGTCATTGTTGGCACTTTACCGCAATCAAACTGGTGAGGTTATGCACTCTCTCGTTGCGGTGCAATCATCTGTCGTAAATTGTGTGTATAATGTTCAACTTGTATCCCATGCGATGTTTAACTCGCCATTAAACCGTGCATATTAGACACACTGGCTGGAGTTGATGGAAGCAGAGAGTTGGCAAGAATTATATTGTTACAAGAATCAATAGTTTAATTAGATTTTTCCTGTTTTCTACACCTCATCCGAGACTCATTTGGATTTTCGAATTACATGGATGGTCCATGTGTTGTGTGCATTTACATTCATTAAGTTTCATTTAAGCTTTGTAAAAAACATTGTCAGTCTTAAATATGTATTTCAACGTTTTATTGACCATGGGATTATTTTTTGATTACGATCTTTTCAAACGCTTCTTACATGATTTTGATGCACGTCATGATATTTTATCATTTTTTCCCTTTCTTTAGAAAATTGGACCTCGGTTTGGCGCTCTCAATTACCCTATTATGCGATACTTTTTTATGGAAAACCTGAAATCATTATGCATGTAATTCCTGATAACGATTCTTTTGATCCAACTTTATAAAGCGGGTCCGCTTACAGTACATTTTCCACTCAAGATAAGTACAATTCGGTCCGAAAATGTGATCACCGCGATTCCGAGCAGTAACTGTTAACCTTTGAAGCTTTCGGTAACGGATTGCGGTTATTTGGAAGGCGAACATGATTTAATCAGTCAACAAAACACGAGCTTGCAAGGCATGTTCATATTCCAGGAGCAATCGAAAAAAAGGACACAAATTGTAGTCGTAAAATTTGTGCAAGCGATCATCAACAAATTGGAAGCAAGCGCAGCAATATTGTACGGAAAATTCATTCAAATCAAGCGATTGAACGAGCATTCCTATCTTCGCCCATTACGGTGCGGCTTTCGTTTACCGCTTTTAACTAGCACAACACAGCTGCTGTAGCTAAGGGGCAGAGACAAACAAAACCCAGCCCAGCTGAAGAATAAAGCGCTCGTTATGCAAATCGATAAGCTGTTGTTTATTTTTATTGTCAATTTTACAACCAACGAATCGGCGTGCAGATCGGCTAGCGGCTTCCGGTATATTACTGGTGCCTGTGGTGCCACCGTCAGCGCTCTTACGGTTGGATGTTCCAGCTTTCCGTTGACGCGAAAAAAACTACACATTCTTTGAAATTATAATTAAATGAATGGACTATAAAGGAAAGCGCTGGCAAGTAAGTGAAGTACACAAAGGGGCAAGAAATTCTCTCAGAAGAGAGTAAAGCTCGAACAGGCGATAGCAACATCCACAGCAAAACATAGAATAAAGTTTCCAGTCAGCCAGCACAAGCTGATTAAATCTGATCCTGAGAAATAGAAAGCAAACCGATCGTGCCTTTATTCCATCGAGTATCTGCTAATTATTTGCATGATTGGATTTTATAGTTCCTTACTTTTCCTACTGCTTTTCTGTAAGCACCACAACCTCGCACTAATAGCCACTGATCTGGAGGAAAATCTCGGCTGAGTCTTTTTGCTTCTTTTCTAGATCCTTTTGCACCATCTTTTTTACCACCTTCAATGCGGTCCATTAAGATCCATACACCACCGAACGGTTACGGTTACGAGAGAGATTCATCTGTTCATCTAGAGCAAGGGTGTCGAACCTGGGCCTTGATTGGATTGTTTCTGTAACGAACATTATGGAGTTTTAAAACGGAAATTGAAAAATAGCGTACACTAACTAAGTTAAAACTTATTGATAAGTTCGACAATCTTCTTATACTCTTTTTCAACTTTTGATGATAGTATTTTAACATATAAAATAAATGTTTCACATCCAATTTCATTTAATCGCTTAAATATTTGTCTTCTTCAAAGATTAATTATTGCTACGTGTGTAACAATATCTTAATGAGAAGCTTTATTTGACTTTTTTAGAACTATCGCTCTCGCTATCGAACAAATCAGTTTAATAATTAAGTCTGTTTGTCTGTTTGCCCTTTTAGCTGTCCATAGCTGAACTGCTTCCTAATTGGCCCTAATGTTGAAGATCTAGCTGTCTCGTATTTGTGTCCTTGTCGGTGTACTGTAAGGCCATTTGCTGTGTATTTCCTCTTTCGAACTGCAGCTGAAAACAATAGTCAAATTTTAATATAACCCTAATTTTTCCAAGGTCATGTGTGTTTGTTATAAAAATGTTAAAATATTTAATCTTGTCAACAACCAAATAATACTCAAAACATAAATTTTTAAGTACGTAGCTTGAAAACATAAAACTTAACACTTCATACTAAAAAACTTAAAAACTACCTCTAGAAGTACCATTTAACGGGGTTGGACACCCTTGCCTCGGACTGTTTACAGCGCTCTATTCAAGCAGTTGTAAAATACATACCGCCTTACCAAACTATCATCACCCCTCTTACCAGAAACATCTTTACTGCCTCTAGATATGCGCTCCTTATGCACAGTTCGACGTCTTATTAGCATGGTTGGGTACTTTTCTTTGTTTACCCAATCGGAAGTTTAACTATTTTTCCTATTTTTTTTTTTTTTTGTAAATTTAACTCCCAATAGATGCAAACACTAGCACCTAGAATCGATTAATTCTCAACCCTCTCCGGTCCTCATCCATATTCTCCTCCAAAGATGTAACAGGTGAAGTGAGACACGGGCAAGTTCAGGGACCGTTTTAAAACGCCGATGCAAACAAGGTTCCGCACCGCACGTTCATTCCCTTCCATGGGGCTAGGTTCTTGTGGGGATGGTTTGGAAGTTTGTTCACGTTTCGCGCTGAAGCCAAAGAGCCATGACTCATAAGCCGACCGACCATTGGCAAGGTGTGTCTGTCTGGTGCGTCTGTGTATCCTCTCCCTGGTGCACACTGGTTAAGTAAAACCGGTGGCAAATGCTACCGAGAAGAAGATTGTAATCATCGCCCGGCCCCACAGTTGTAATGCGCGATCGATGAACGATCGAGTGTTGGACTGTGCTGCCAAAGGAGGAGTAGGAGGGATGAAAGTGTTGTTATTTAATGTGGCACGCTTATCGACCGCTTCAGATCGCAACGCAATCGATCGCGTCAGAGTGTGTACTACTGGCAAAGGGGGGGGGGGTGCGTTTGATGATGATTCGTAGAACTTGCCGGAGCATCGCCGAACGCTACTCCAATTGAGATTCTTGCAGCGGTGTACTGTAATAACTGTATCGTCGACTGGACGGGAGTAGCATATGGTGGTTGGTATTGACTGTGGTGCAGTAAAGTCGGCATAGAGGATGGATGCTTATGGGCATACAGGCAGCGTTATGAATTGCATTCAGGTCAGAGACAGAAGGGGAACTAGTAAACGATTCCTGTAATTCGCAAACGTTAAGTGTTTTGCTATTGCGGTGAAACAATGTAACGTCATTGTTAGACTGTAATATTGGGTCCGCTTGCCATCAATTCCAATTACTTCAACATGGTTTCAAATTGTGATATCTTGTAGCTTCTTTCACAAACTCTACAGACTTACAAATATCAACACAAACTCTAATTTCAATTAAACATTCCCCCCTGGGAGCACACTGTTTCACATTAGAAGTCCTTGTAGTACGGCACCAACTCACTCAACAGGTTCGCAGAAAACGGGCTCATGCCGACAACAGGTGCGATGGTTGAACTGCTCTTCCTCCCTATTCTTTCCCATCATCATCATCAGCATCATCCTTTCGTCCGACTCACATCAAACTGTTATTATAATGCGAACGCATTTGCCATACCGGTTCAACACTTACACTTACCTACGGCCGCCACTTTGCCGGCTCAATCGATACGCGCTCCTCGGCTGGTACTACGCACCAGCGCCCGAAGGAAGTGAAGGAAAAGGCGGGAAAAACAAATGGAACACATTTCCTTCCCGAACTGTCTCGTAAGTTAAGGAGAAATTATTGTTCAACGATGATGCTCTGGTGTTGGGTGGTGGGATGAACCTGGTAGCCACCAGTTCTCGTTGTAGTTAATGATGATGATGATGAAGACGATGATGACGCTGATGAAGGTGGTTAGCTAGCATGCACACATTCATGTCAATGGCCCCTGGGGGTGGGGTGGCAAACGGAACGTACCCAAAAGCCCTCGAGATCGACCCCGGGCACTGCATGTTCCCGAGACCCGAACAGATCCCGTGGCAAGAATGACTCAATACATCTTGCGAACCTCGGCTCTGTACAGAGCCGTACAGAGTTCAACCGAGGTCGATTGAGCGTAAGAGAGAAAAACAAAAAGCAATTTCCCTACACACACACACACACACACACACACACACACACACACACACACACACACACACACACACACACACACACACACACACACACACACTCATACATGGGCGAGTCCGTCTACTCTTCTTTCCTTCTCGCCCAGTTTTAGGTAGTCCGGGCGTAATAGCTTTTACTGGTTGCATTATAAGCTCCCGCTCATGCACGGAAAGGGAGGATCCGTCGCAACCCGCATGGGAGCGGTGGTACGCAAGATCACAAGGGCGGTTCTCGGGCTGGCTTCTGGACAAGAGGCTGGATGTTAATTATGCAATCGATTGAAGATCGCGCAGGATGGGAACCGTCGCCGCTACCTGAAGTGGACATCCGTTGACGATGGCCCCGATTGACAAGGCGGTTGTTTGGAGTTGTAATGGCTAAAATGGCTGCAACGCACACGGCAGCACAACAACAACAACAAGGGCCATTTGCCATTACCATTAATCGTCTTCGGGCTGGCATCGTGCTCTTGCACGCTGACACTTGAACTGCCTAGCAGAAACAGAGTAACAGTAGTTTCCAAAGTATCCGCTAGATGGCAGTGGCGACTGTGGTGAGACCGTTTCGACCGAAAAACACTTACGCCCCCATCACGGTCTCAGCGAGCAGTTGCGCAGACTTTCTCAAAACCCATTAACACGGCATTGGTTGGTATGATTTTCCCATTCCTCCAACAGCATATTTCTCGCAGTGCGTTGTGGTCATCCACCTACTTTTACGCCCAGCTCACTGGTTGGAAGTAAACGGCACGGGGCTCGTAAAGTAAACTTTCTTAAGGGAGCTCAAATTCTATCTAGAGCATTTAATTGATTTCTGTCGTCCGTTCATCCATGCGATCGTCTCGATATGCGCACAAAGGACAAGCACGCTGTCTGCCAGACGTGGCAGAGTAGGATGTTTTCTAACTGTCCCTACGATAGCTAGATAACGCGCACTTGTAGCTACTGTCTGGCATTCGATCAATATTCATCAATGTTTGGATTACTTTCAGCAAAATTTGCCCCAACTTTGGCTTCTGGCTTCGGGCGGGAGGCCTTTCTACGGCATAATTTCTGCCAACTTACTAGGCAATTGGAGTAGAGTGGGAGAAATCGAAACCGCTGCTAAACCAATTCAATTATATCCGTCCACCCTGCCCCTTCCAGAGAACTGTTTAAAATGATAAACGATATTGGCTCTATCCCGGCTGTCGGCGAGCAAAAACGCAGGTTGTTTTCTGCTTTCCTTCCTTCCAACTACTTGGAGCAAACGGAAGCGTTTGGCTCATCGCTCTGCTCGGTTGGAACTAATGTGCAGATAAAACTTTGCCTTTTCCCACTGTCTGCCGCGTGCTGTTGGGAGCGTATTCTTAAATGCAAATAATATTACCATTTTTGCCGTTTTTCATTTCTTTTTGCACTGACCCTAGCACAGCCTTTCCGTCTCGACCTCAACTGCAATCTAAAGGACGGGCTGTAATGTATAGAAATAACACATCAAGCAAAGACAGCGGGCGGCAACCGGACGCACCATTGATCGTCGATCGGTGATCATGATCGCAAAAGTGGTCTAAATTAAATTTTCAACCCCGCATCCTTCTCAGATAAATCAGTTGGGCGAATGGCGGAAAGTTTAAACCAAATCGATTTTCCCTTTCATTCGCCAAACGCCGTAAGCGATGCCGTGGGAAAACCGCCCTGTCAATAAAAAACGCATTCGCAAGTCAGACGCACGAGGGGGTTGGATGAAATGTGTTTTGCTTTCCCGGAAAAGAAGTAAACACGAAGAAAAAAGGATAAACCAAAAGCACAACACCAAACGAACCGTATGTGCTCGTGACGTAGGTCTGGTACCGAAAAGCGGTGCCCTTTTTGGAGGGGGGAAAAGGTTTAAACCCCTTTTTAAACGCCCAACAGCCAGACAAAAGATCGGTATGCACAAAAAAAAATCAGCCACAAAAACTCAAATAACAAACTGCCGTATTACTTGCACCACATTGTGAAGCACATTTCCAATTTCCAATGTTTGATGTGAATGAGGTGATAAGGATGTGTGTGTGTGTGTGTGGATGTTCTTTTTGCCTTACTTTTGCCTTTGGGTGAGACTTGGAAATTTCTTTCATTTTCGTTCACAGTCGATTTTTGCACTCGACCAATGGAGCTTCCACCTTTCCCTTCGCTCTCACTGGTGGAGCCGAAAAGTTTGACCCACGTGTTGTTGAACAAGTTTTTAAGTTTTAATTTTCCCTGGCCGGCCCCAAAGCTACAATAGACAAACATACACACATACACACACTCACACAGTTCCTAAGAAATCGGGAATACCCATGCGTAAGAAGGATGGATGGAGGGGCCACGATTTTGCCAGTGGCTGTTAATTTTTTTTATTTTAGGGGGGGGGGGGGGTAAATACGGCGTCCGGGGACATGGATCCATTCCTTTCGGGGACGGATGGCCGGTGACGTTGGGGCTGCTAATGATGTTGTTAACAAATGGCATTTGAACGGTGAAGTGGACCAAAACGAGTGTTTGAGTTTGGTTGGGATGGGAAAAGTTTTCCGAGCTTGAATAGGCAGCTGCTCGAGTCTGAGATTTGATTTTGATTTTTGAGTACAATTATCGAAAACAATAACAACGTAAATGCACATTAAACAATACGTTAAGCGATAATTCGCTGGGAAATTGCTTTAGCTTGTATTTAAAATTCACTTCAATAAACATGGCTCAAAAATTTTGGGCAGTTTTGAACAATTCATAGCTCACTTCACAGTTCAATTCACCATATTAATAGCAATTAATCTTTAGTAATTAATATTTAATAATGTTAATAACGGACTACTACGAAAATTTTTATGTGAATTATTAATTTTAAACATTACCAACATTCTATTTAGTCCATAAATCTTTACCAAAAGCACAGTTCAAACTCAATAGATGGATGCTTGCTAGTTGATATGAGTTTTAGGTGATTGTTCGATAGTTAGCTGACAATACATCTAATACATCTAAAAAATACTCATTTTTATAGAAAATCTGGTTTTAATAAAATACATAACAATTTCATAGTCTCTCTTTCAAAATGCTTATAAAACCATTGTCAAATACTTCGCTACTCAATGCTTATTGAACCTTGTTCAAACATCAACATCAATGGAACTGCAAAATATCAATAAAACAACCATATCAAACAAGATTGGATGCATCGAAAGGACCATCATCGCTGTTGTACAAAACTCCTCTCCTCTCTCAATTTATTGTCATTTTACGGTTCATTTTATCATCAATTAATCTCGTATCGTAATTTGTGGTCGGTAATAATGCGTAACTTTACCACATCACTGTACCGCATGCTGTCCTAACCAACACACGGAGCTAAGCTGCCTTCAACTGCGCTACAATATGCTACCAAAATAATAAAATGGTATCAAGTGTGTCACCCAGCAAATGACGGCGTAAAGTCAGTTGGATATGTGCTTTAATAAAATCGATGCTGTCAGAATATGCTGGCCAAACAAGTATGCAATTACAGCGTAGTCAGCCTTAAAGTATGCAATTTAAACGATTAAATTACACTGATGATGCCCTGGGGCACATTCTGGTTGAATAAGCCTTATCTCATGGGTATATCGATAGCCAAGCGTATTGTAGCGTAGCAGCATCGTCATAATTCATGCTTTGGTCAGCATCTGCTAACGAGACCTAGCAAAAAAGATTCGAGGTTTGTTTTGTGCCGCTTTCAACGAGCAATCAGCAATTCAAGAAAAATGATAAAAATTTAAATAATGCACTCAAGCACAACATTACGAATGCAGGCGGGACCTTTTGCAACGATAAAAGCTTCTCTATGTCTCGGCATTCGGAAGGACAACGGAAGTCAGTCCGCCGAGGTGTTTACACCAGCAGTCTTACATTGCTTGATGATACATCCCTTTGTGCTAGTGGATGGTTGTTGAAGATCACACTGCAAACGATCGCGACGGCCTCGACGAAGGTTGCCTTCAAGTGAAGACCATTGTGCGCACAGAAAAAAAAATCACTCATACAATGTCACACATCATTTCCGGTCTTTGGCCACCAGACCAGAATCGGTACAGGATGTTCATACGATTGTGCATGTGTGTGTGTGTGTGGGTGTGTTTGTATGCGCCATCGTTCACGTGCAAGACAAAAGTAAAACAACGCAAAGCACACATGTTCCGCGCGCGATGGTTGGGTTTCTTCTTCTGTTGGAAGACATATGGCATAACAAAGGCAGAGAATGAACACAAGCCAGAGAACAGCGAGCAAGGGAAGTAGGTGAGGAATGTTTTATATTTATTTAATTTTATATCTTTTCTTTTCGCTATCTCGCTATGACTTCATCGGGCTCGTGCGTCTTTTTATATCGTGCCATCAGAATTTGTGATGAGCTTGTCCGGGAGGCCGTAGCTTGATCGATAGCCGCGCTACTTCCGGTGCTTCCGGTGCCCCTACACATATACATATGTATGGGTTCTTTATTTGGTTTATAATATGAAAGATTATTCATAATGGAATGTTATCCGGGGAGGCGTAGCGGCGTTTGCGATGTGATTTAGATTAAAGTGGACGGAGAGAAGCAAACTGTCATACACCGATCGGTTGTGTTTGATTTCTATAAGTGATGTGCAATTTTGAAGCTTCTCTATACAGTAGGTTGTGTATGGATTTGTTCAAAATATGTGCAAACATTGCTTTTCATGTTGTACTATTCAAAATACGTTTCAAGCTGTTGAAATTGAATTCCAAAATGCTCGTATGCGTCATATTTACGTTCTTCCCTTGACAAAAAAGGCTTCAAAATCGGATTTTTTTTTCGTCTTGATACGCAGGAATGCTCTCGATGGGTGTTGTGATATAAACAAAGATATAATTTTTTCTCACACCTATCGAGACAACAACCATAAATGAGCAGTACTTAGAGATAAAGAAAAAGGGCGAATCTGCCAAAAGAACAATGTAACTCGGGACATTTTCCACAACTATGACATCAGTTGTTCCTGTCACAATGATTATCTTTTTTCTACATGTCACATGTCATCAAACCCAAAACTTTAACCCATCATAATCATTATAAAGCGTCTAAATTAAACCTATCACCCAGTAGTGGCAGTAGTAATTGATATCTACATTATGGTTTTGTTGTGCTCAATTTTCACCGAGCTTCTTTTATGGGCTTTAACAGACATTTCGACGCAGAATGAACCATTTCCCAAAGCATCAAAGCTGCCCGAATTCAAGTGCCCACTGGAAGTGGTAGAAAAATCTCATTTCATTCCTCAATCCACCCTTTAATGGTGGCTTAATTTGCGGTCGTTAAACATCAAACGTGCTAGCGGGCGGACAAACAGGCTCGGCATCGAAAAAGGAAAAAGTGCCGTCTGCTGACAACCATGCCAACGATGATGATGATCCGCTATGGTGGTGGTTGGAAAATTGTCCCAACCAGATACGCACACAATACTGTAACTGTTTTCCACAATGCCCGTTCCATTGTCACCGCTATCCTTCCGACCGGCCAGGGATAATGAAATTGTGTTAAGCAATTACCAAACCGACGCATAATCTGTGCCGGACGCGGCCGCCAACAGTCAATTAAAACCATAACCGCGCCATGTACACCACCACCACTGCTACTGACGCACGGCATACAGCGGGCTTTGCATGGGGCGTCCCAACTATGATGTGTACTTCCGGGAGTTTTGCAAGCAAACACGTGGTCAAGCGGTTGTAAGCGCGCAGCGGTCGGTTGTCATCGGATCGGTTTCAACGGTTAGTGTCCCCATCCATTGGTGGATGAACAATCGACAGCCATCGCTTTAATGTCGTGATTTGCTGCTGTTGTTTTGGTTGTTGTTGTTTAGCAAACTTGTTCTGCTGAAGCTGTACATCACAGGATTACAATTGTATACGATTGCGAGGGAAATGTGTTTGATGCCTCACTACAAACATCGCAACACGATGCACGATGTTCGTTTTATTGTAACATTCGATTGAGACAAGCATAATGAACGATATTGTTTATAAAAGCATATAGTTGGAGATGGAGTTGGAGAAAAAAATGGAATAATTGATACCGTTTGCTATATCGATGAGATAGAAAATATAATGGAATACTAAAGCATAGCAAAAACACGTATAGCAAACCATTGAAATTTAATATATTTTAACTTAATATCATCCCCTTTCATATTTATCGCGCTACCACGTTTTACATTCATTCCATATAATTACTGAACAAAAACCTGTACATAACTAAAGTTTTTTATTAATATTAATAACGCTCACTGTCACATGGAAAAAAAAAATACTTTATGTAGAAAGGAATCAAATATAAACAAAATAACACTATTTATTTATCAACCTTTCTTACGACTCCACCGGGTTTTACATGACACCCAAACAGTTTGTCCAAGCATTTTTCATAGTGCGATGCTAGTGTCACCTTGTGGTAAACGATGCAACTATTTAGCTACTGACAGTCGTGTGTAGATGGCGCTTTTTGAGGGTTTAAAATTCGCGTGCGAATCATGGGGAAATTGTACTGCTTTTACGTTTTTATCTAACTTTTAGTTGATTAAATTAGTTTACAACCCGTAACGATTGAATATTCGAATCAAGAAAAAACTATGACTTGAAAGGAATTTATGGATGAAAATAAGAATAGACCCAAGCCGCATGATATTTACTGAACTTTATTGTTTCCTGGTGTCGTCCAACGCCGAGCCGTGCTAGCTTTTCTCGTTGCATTTTTATGTGTTTTCCCTTCAGCAACAGCCTCATACACTCCTATACCCTAATCAGACTCTCAATGATCGCACTCACTCATCACTTAACAACTCGTCCTTCGCCACTTCGTTCGTGTCACATCCCACCATCCATCAATATGCTGCGGTCTTGCTTCCACCTCGCAACCCTAAGTTTTACCCCCATTAGAACATTATACATTATTAATGGTGTCCCATGCCTGCGTTTATTATATATTATGACTTAATAATTTTACCTATGCTAAACTCCCTTTCCCAATATGATCATTAAGTAAGATTTGTTTTTACTTGTGGAGCTAACTCTATAAATATAAGCCGTGTTCGTACAAGCGGAACCGTTAAAATGTGACCCTTGCTGGAAGAGTAGCAGCAGCAAGTGAAATCAACACTAAATGGGTGGAAAAGATAACAAAAACCACAAAAAGTATTCTAACTTTGTCTGTAAGGTACAGTTTTTTACACAAGGGCCACGTAACACATCTGATTTTATTTGCGAATTGAGCCAGTGGAGCAGGCCCATCATCATCGCGCGTTGACTATATCTCCCATATGTACACTGGATTGCAGATTGAATCTATTTATTTTCGGTTGCGCAGAAGTGGTGCTTACTACTAACTGGGCCAACTGTAATGCGCGATTCACGCTTCGGTTAAACCATAATTAGTTTTACATACGATTTATATCGTACGATCCCCCTAAAATCAGATGCTAACAATTTACTACGCTCTTTTGTCCACCAATAGATAAATACGGTACCCGTTGCAGCGTCCGGAAGGTTCTCATTAAGGGTTATAAGGTTGGTTATAAAGTTGTTGAATTATGCTCCAAATTTAAACACAACTGGCTGGGTTGTTTTGCTTTCATTTCAACTAATCATTCGTTCGTTTAGGACAAAGTTAAACTGTTTATGTATCGCACCGATTTATTTTGTTTCCTTTATCTAAACTACTCTAATACAGTTATAATTTATTACTAATTACTGCTTGTCCTTCTATACATCATTTTCCGCATGGTGTATTGCGTGTACGTGTCGTTGTTTAACAAATGTGATAACAAGCGAAGTCAAAACAACATTGCAAAATAGCTAGAAGACAAAGAAAATTACGGGAAAATAGTAGAGAAGAGAAAAGAACCGCACCAAGAAGGTATATTCGATTTTACTACTTTATTCAAGAGACCCACATCTATCCCCGTCCCTTCGAATCTGTTTCCTAACATGTTCACATCCGCACTTTGCATTTCTTTGATAAGCCATCCTAATGTGTTCTTTTTGTTTTCCAAAAAATATTCCAAGCCCTTGTGTTTTTGGAATTTCCGCATGTTTTCATTAAAGTCGTTCCTAACTACCCTGCCTATACAAACCCCACTCCCTTGAAACAGTTAACCGGAACAATGTTGATCCGAACCATGTTCCGTGTTTTGTTCATCCTGCTAGACGAAAAGGACCCCACCGCACACCATACCACCCCAATGTGGGCCACATTTCGCACCACCCCTCCTCCTCCGACCCACATCGTCGTGCAATTCTGGGCTTCCTTTTCGAAATTCACATAAATATGGTATTTCATTGCTACTATACTGCTACTCCCTACTACTGCTACAGCTACACAGCATCGCATCCCCGCCTTGTTTCATTTCTTTTAGGATTTTTTCCTTACTTTAAAAACAAAATTGCAACGAAAAGTCAAACCGTCTCTTAATGTATAACAAACTATTCGATTGGCATCTAGTGCAGCGGCACACCAACGCAAAATGGTAGAACAAGAACGCGACTTAAAACGAATGTACATTGAAGGAACATACACTGAAGAAACGGTACACGAGAGTCGCTCAATTGTAATGTTTATAATCGCGCTTTTTTTTTCTTCTTTTTTCTCACACTACGCACGCACACCTCACACATATCGAGGTGAACGAACGTGCAACCGTCGTGCGCTGTGCTCTACCGTACTAAAAAATACAAAACGATAAACTATAGCTAACCAAGAAGTACAGCAAGAAACCGATGACGAGTAGAAAAATGTATATGCATAATGAAACGAAAAAACGATCAAACAAACAAACAAAAAACAATATTACTCCACTCGAAGGTCCCAGAAATACGACTAGCCACGTGGTGGGTGCCGCACTAGCATTAGCATTACTTAAGAAACAAAACTTCATCTTGTCGGCTTTATCTCTCTTACTCTCTTTCCCTCTCTCTCTCACATTCCCTCTTTGCATCTCCGCAGGTGCATTTTCCCCCTTCTTTCCTCTCGAATGCAATTCCTTTCCATCGGTAGTGTGTGAAATGTTGCTTTGCTCCTTGTGTTCCTCCGCCCCTGCTTGCTTGAACGTCCAGCGCCACAGCTTGGTAGTAGTAGTAGTGTTGCTTTACACTTAGTACCCAATGTACAATCCATCCACATGGTTCGGAGGATGGATATGATGGGTGTGGGGAGGATTGGGAGATGATGTCCTTTTCAACTAGTTCGCAAAATAATTCCAGTGCTCTGCCTCTGAGCGAAAGGAGCACGAGAAGAGCGCAAACGCGCTGACGGAGAACCAGGACCGGAGGGGGTAGGTGTTGGTAAGAGAGCGAACGAAGAGATCGAAGCGATTTTGGCGCCCATCGTCCGCGAAAGCTCACGCACCGGCTACGGGTGCGACGACGATCACGGATCTTATGCGTAATGCTACTTTTAGAGCTTGCTGTCTTTGCGTTCGTTATATGTGAATAATTTCTACAGCCTTACGTACAAATCGCGCTTCTTCTTTCTCTTGGTATGTTGTGTGTATGGTTTGTATGTCTGCATGCGCGCGTTGTGGGTTGCTGTGTTTTTTTGTGGAAGTAGTTGACTGTTGGTGCTAATATAGCCGGTGCCACCAACAACGCAATCTACGACGCGTACATCTTGCTAATTTCGGCCTGATACCGTTCCTGGATGTCTTTGCGCTTCAGCTTGAAGGCGGCCGTCACCAGACCCATATCGGGCGTCCAGATGTCCTTGCACAGGTGTACGGCGGCGGGAATTTCGCTACGGTGCAGTTTGCCTGCAGAACAGAACACGGAAAACAGGGTAATTTAATAATAAGTCACACTCAAAAGCACACCACCATCGCCCACAACACGTACATTTACGACCATGGTCAGCCAGTTCTTGCAGTACGGCCTTTTCTAGCTTCTTGTTGTCGCACAGGTCCTCAAACTCGACCCCGCGAATGTCCAGCCGCTCTGCGATCTCCTCCAGATGTTTGGGATTCGGCACAACCAGCGCCACAGTGTACTGCTTCGTGGAGTCACCGTACACGCAGATGTTTTCCACCACGGGGCATGTTTTAAGTTCCGATTCCACCTTGCCCAGCGACACATATTCGCCCGCCTGCAGTTTCACCAAGTCCTTCTTACGATCTGTAACGTTTAAGTTGTTCTTAATATTCCGCACAAAGAGCTTCTAAGCATTGCTGCGCTGCACTTACCAATAATCTTAAGCGCACCATCGGGATGGATTTCACCCACGTCACCGGTACGGAACCATCGCTGGCCGTCCTCCTCGAAGAAGTCTTCCTGCGTTTTGCCAGGGAGTTTGTAATAGCCCTTCGATACGGTTGTACCACCGACCACGATCTCGCCCTGTGGGTAGGGCTTATTCGTGACCCGATAGTTTCCTTCCTCCCAGTTTATCAATCGTATGTCATTGCTTGAGGACGGTGCACCGACTCGGCTGTACTCCATGTCCCATTCTGCAAGCAAACACCCCGTGTGTCGTTAGTTAGCGCACTGTTATTTGAGGAAAGGTGATAGACGAAGCTCAAGAAAATACGTACTGTCCATTACTGCCGCTCCGGCAGTGGTTTCCGTAAGACCGTAACCCTGGATCACATCGACGCACAGGCATAGCTTAATCTGTTCGTGCGTATCCGGTGCAAGTGGAGCACCACCGGACAGTACACTGCGGATACGTCCTCCGAGCAACTTTGCGATCTTCTTGAAAAGAATCCTGAAGGACGAAAATCACAGTAGGCGGATGTTTAGTACACGACATACGTCACAACACAGTAGGGGCGCGTAGCAACCGTTACTTACTTGTCCATTAGCGGTGTCTGGTAGCCACGAGCAGTCCATTTCGATTTGTAGTTGTACGCGAACTTGAAGAACGCTTTCTTCATCGGTGCTTCTGCGTTCACCTTGTCGTTGATACCCTTCGAAATTCGATCCAGGATGAGCTGGCGTCAGAAGGGAAAAAAAGATAACCGATTGGTAACGGCGGCCGATTCTGTGTTTCTCCGTACCAACAACACTTACCGGTACCGAGGTCATGCAAGTCGGTCGTAACACTGACGCATCGCCCTTGCAGCCCTTCATCACCTTGCTGCTCGAGTCGATCAGTGTGAGCGGTGTCGAGTAGCCGATCGGTACGCCCGTGAGCAAGCACACACTCTCGGCCAGCAGCTCAAACACGTGCGCCAGCGGTAGGAACCCAATCAGCACATCGTCCGGATAGATTTTGAAGATATCGCAGAAGTTCTTCATCGTGCCGATACAGTTGGCGTGCGACAGCAGGACACCCTTGGGCGTACCGGTCGAGCCGGACGTGTACATGATGATGGCGGTGTCTTCAGCGACCGGCGGGGATCCAGCTGTAAAGCAATGCAAATATTCGTGAGTAAACTACACACACACACAGACACATCCAACCCGGCATCACCACCAACGCTTGCTCTGCATTGCGCTGCCTTACACTTACGGATCGTGCTCGTGTTGCCAATCTCGATCACCTTGCTGAACGGGATGATTTCCACGCCCTCCTTGAAGCCGGTCGTATCGGTCGGGTGCAGCTGGTCCTCCATGAAGATGATTTTCTTCACATTCGGCGTCACGTTCAGTACGCTCTTAAACTTGGGCAGCAGCTCGTGGGACGTAATCACGGTCGTTACCTCCGTCTCGTTGATACCGTGTGCCACACCGTCATCCCCGAGTGTGGCGTAGATCGTCACCACCGGCATGTTCTGCTTGAAGCAACCGTGCGCCGCAATCATCCATTCGGCCCGCGTTTCGGCAAAGATGACGATGTTTTGCTTCGGCTCCTGGCCCAGCTCGCGCAGGCCGCGACCGAAGCAGGCGGCCGCGTGCTCCGTCTCGATGAAGTTGCGCCACACGTAGTCGCCCATGCGGAACTTCTTGAACATCCGTCCGTTCGGTTGCATCTCGTCCTCCTCGCCCAGGATCTGGCGCGTTCCGATGCACCGCTTGGTGGTGTGCACCTTCGTAACGAAGTTGAACATACGCTCGAGCGTGTCGATGTTGTTCTGCATCATCTTTACGTGCATCTCACCGGGCGAATCGACCGACCGGTACGTGATCGAGCTGCTGTCCTGCTGGATGATCTTGGCCTGTAAGAGAAAAGGGTAAAGCATATTAGTACGATGCCGATAGAACAATGAAGAATGAAAGGAAAATGGGTTCAATTAGTTTGAGCAAGAGTGTAACAATTGATCGAAATCGCATTTTTACACAATGGTTAACTAATTCATACCCTGGTTAATTAATACAGGTCTCGTGGTACAGCCGAGAAATCGCACTACTTAACAACATGCCCGTCATGAGTTCAAGAACCAAATGGACCGTGCCCCCATACGTAGAACTGACTATCCTGCTATGGGCAATCAATAAGTAACTGAGAGTCAAACCGACTTGAACCAATGGCCGACAACGGTTGTTGTGTAAATTAAGAAGAAGAAGAAAAAGATGATTGATTCATTATTCTATATTGAATTTTAACATCACAAGTGCACTGTATGCATCCAACCATTCTGCATAATGCCAAAGGTAACCTCGTAAACATGATCTAACCATTCCGCTACGAGGAAGCAAACAAACCATTTTCCTTATCTAGCGCGTACAGATCTTCTGATCAATCATCGACGTCGGCGCGGGCGAGTAAAACCCATCCGCGAGCAGGGTAGTGTACATTAATGCTCTCTGCACTCCGTTCTGCTGCAAACTTCCACGCTTGAAAGCCCCCGAGGCATCGCAAGGTTAAGGGCTTCCGACAGGGAGAAAGAAAAAAAAGTATCGACCGATGTAGAAAAGAAGGTACAACCTAACCCCCAAGGAATTGGTTCCTTCCTATCGCCAGCTGCCCTATGAATATAGATATTTATAAAAAGCATTACCCTTCGAATGCAGCTAATTTTGCTTCATCCGAGTTTTACCATGACCATGGCCATACCGTTCGCACATGCACACCTGTTGCACCTTAGTGCACACCGAAACCCCCACCCCTTCCCCGCATCCATGTTAGGTGGTGTTATATTCGCATCCACACAAACAAATGATGATTTGCTACCGGGGTTGCTCAACACAATGTGGCAACATTTTCACACAATTCTTCGCTTGTTCTTTCTCCTGTTTTACTCTGCTGTGCCAAAATTGTGATAAGCTTTCGTTTCATCCACCCAGCAGCAGCAGCAGCAGCAGCAGCAGCGGTATTAAAATCCTCCTCCAACTCCACAATGGTTAACACGAGCGCGCACACGCGTGACCCCACCTTTTGGGCTACCGAAATCCAGATAATACTGATTGTGATAAGCGCACACATGCGTCAAAACAATCATTTCATACCGACATACCAAAAAAAAAACAACAGATCAAAGTTCTGCTTAATCTCTATGCAGCATACCCCTGAAAGGCTTACACACAGTTGAGGCAGCAGTGCGCACGGAAAAGCTTCAGAGCCTATGACGTTCTTTTTTGCGAATCCCAAGCTTGCGTTGTTCCGATAGCTACTCTAATCCTTTCTACGTTACAATCTGTGCTCGCACTGTTGACGATAACAATATGCGTTGGAGGTGGAGACGGTAGCAGGAAATGAAATTGAATTGAAACATGCTCTCGGAGACAAAAAGGGGATTTCGTAAATTTGGTGAAATAAATAATTTCACACAGTTTAAATGCGATTCCTTACCTTCACCCGGCGGGCGAGCTGTCTTCGCTTCCAGGGTCGCTGGATGGCCAGATAGATCGGCATCGTGATGATGTCGTACACCATCGTGATGATCTTGATCGCCCCGATCGCCGACTGCACCCAGACGCTTTCCATGCTGAAGAGGGTTGGCACGTTGGTAATAAATAGAACAGAATCTTATTAGTGAGTTTCTAATGTAAAACAGAGTAAAATGTATCCTAACAGCAATGCTAACGACAAAGGGAAGTATGAGTGACTACAGCAAATATTTAAATAACGTGGTCCTAAAGCTTCTAAAGAACTACTACCATGCATTGTTAATATTTTACGATAAATTTATAAAATTAAACAGTAATGTATGGTTTGTGAATGATGAAGAATGTGCACAGTCGTCTGTGTTGCCCGGTATTGACTAGCCAATCTGCTCTTGTAATGTGTATCCTACACAATAGCCCACATGACGACAGTTGCGATCAACAGGTGATTAATTTCATTATATCCATAGTTCCACTTCTATCCACATTTCCTGCTAATTTATTTTCCTCCCTATCTTTCAATCCACTTTCCAAAGCACAACAAACACCCACCCGTCTATCCCTCCTTTTGACCCTAAAGAATCGATCTTTTTTGTTCTTCTCTTTGTTTTTTGTAGTCCACCATAACTCTTACTCTTTCTGTTTGTGAGTCATCGCGATGTCCTGTCGGCTAGCCTGGGGAAGTGTAACAACGTGCAACAGCGATCAAAACACAACACAGCAGGGCAGAACAAGCACTGGACCGGCACACGAGAAACCGAAGCGGATCGATGTCAAGAACCACCGCACTGTAGCGTGTAGTAGCACGAACTGAACGGTGGACCGGCACGGTCACAAACATAAAAGGCGTAACCACCACCGGCAGCAGCAGCAACAGCACATGGGCTCAAGAAAACGCACAAAAACCAAAGACGTAGTAACAGCGGAGCAACAACTACTACCAGGAAAAAGCCTGCAAAGGAATCGCGCCCTTGGTGGTGGTGTGCCGGCCGGTTAGGATATGCCACGGGGGAAACCTCACTTATCACACCAATCTTATCTTGCCAACCAACACCCGACCCCGAGAAGACGACGAATACGACGACAACTACGACGAGAGCGACAACATTCTCATATCGGGCTTTCTTTCCCCGGCTAGTATCCTACCGGCGCGTTTGGTTAACCTTGGTTGTAAATCCCGAGCACAGGTTTACGCACATCATGATAAAAGTCCGCTCAACTGCCGGTCAGCCAGATAACTCCATGGGAGAGAGAACGAACCGGACAATGTTTGAGTTTTTGGTTTTGTTTTACTCCTAGCTTCTAACCATGCATTCGCACAGGCACTGCAACACACAGCTGTATCCACCCCGTAGTAACCGCTCCTCCTAACGGCATAGATGCGTCAAAACGGAATCCGCAGGTGGTGGTTGGATGGCTTAACAGGTTGCACCAAACTCTCACATGCACTACCCCCAGGACTTTCTGCCACCTTTGACTGTGAGCCACCGATAAGATTACCACACATCTCCACCGACAATAATCCAACTCGACCACCCGATAACGGTGAAGAGGGCGCATTAAAAGTTTATTGATGTGTGGGATTTGCAAATCTCCGCCACGAGCTTTAGGACGGGGAACACGATCGTTATGTAAGGGGACCGGGGGTCCAGTGAATTCCCAACTCCCCCTCCACCTTCTGCGCTAGAGCTTATCGTGATCGTCTCCCCGCACCAACCATCACATATCACCAGATTTCTGGGACTGCAATTGCAGATTGAAGGTGTCATAAAAGTGAAGCTTACTGGTCTGTTTTTTTTTTTTTTTTGTTCTGCATCGGTATCCCAGAAAGTCTTGCGTTCGGTTAAGATTACGGTAACCAGGGTCGGAAATTGTGATAATTTGCCATTGCAAGCGTGCAACCAATTTCAATATATGACGGTGCACCAGGAACCCTGTGACGTGCCTATGACAAAGACTTGTGAAAAGCTTTGAAATGTTGGACTTTGGAAGCTCTGGAAGTTTATTTTATACGACGAGCCTCCTGAGAAACCCATTTGTAAGCTAATTTTGAACGAGAAATGTAGCTCGAACATATTTATTTCTTCGCTTTCCTCGTTCGATTTCTTATCGGTCACCGGGGCGTGCGAAAGACTGAACCAGTCCCATTCCTCTTTTCAATCCTACCTCTCTTTATCTTCTTTTCTGAAGCAAAGGGAACTATTAACAACATGCGTTTACCTCTCGCCATGTGGACTTTGCACCACGCCACAAGTACCAACCATCATAAAAAATACGAAACACATGCGGCGTGTCGAGTACGCGCTCGGATTGCGATAAAGAAATCAAACACACATACACATTCGTGCACACATACGGTGCATTTCCTGTCCGCATGTTATCGGCTATTGACTATCGGGACAGCAGCCGCATTGTTGCTTGCATAGTCTGATCCTCGCGATCCTAACGTAGGATTAATGAGATATCTCAGCACAGTGCCACCACACGCACTATCTCGTAATGTGTCACCCATAGTTTCCCATGACCCGTTCTTTCGGTGTCTCAAATGGTTTCGGGGTTTGGAAACAAAAACATTGAAAATCTACACCGCCAAAGACCTTTGGACCGAACTGTTCTTCAAGTTCATCGATCGCTTTTTCGGTGGCTCAAACACGATAAGAATGCACGCAGCCTGAACTCTCTGTATGACCGAGGTTGATAAGAATCGTCACAACCTAAACAGATAAACGCGAAACCGTTGCGACCACTTCCCACTTTGAACGATTTTGTACACCGATTGGTAGTATACTGTTCGGTATCCATCGAGCAACATGCACGTATGCTGTGACATTCGTTTGTTTTTTGTTTCTGTTTTTTTTTTTTTGGCTATTGTGTTAACGTAATATTCTGCTTAGTTCTAAGTACACCAATACACGAAATTATAATGAATATTGCAAAAGAAAAGCTACGGAAGCCTAACTACCGTGCCCGAATGAACAATTGTTAATGTATACAAACAGAAACGGCGAGTTAGAGAACTGCTTGTTCTTACAGTTTTCTCATTTTGGCATGCATGTTACTGCTAAAAGTAGAGAGACGAAAAGAATAACGAGGAAAGTGTTATGAAAAAAAATAATTAAGAAATCGATGTTAGTATAATACGGCGTTCGATTTTTGGTTAGATTTCCGTGACGGAACGAAAAGAGCGAAAGGATAAATTAGATTAAAAATAATCAACATAGTAAGTAGTCAAATTGAATTTTAAGAAATGATACACAAAAACTCAAATCATTAAAGCGCAACCAAACTTAAACATTGAGGCCACCAGCTGCCGCAACGTCCGCAACAAATTGGCGCAAAAAGCTACAAAGTGAACATACAAGAGATAGAGAGGAGCATACGGTCCTGTGGATTACTTACTTAATATCTTCCTCGATGAACATTTTGACGAACAAAGAGATGTGTTCCTTTTTTGGCCTTTAGACAACTACACAACGTTCCCAGCCACTACATGCACAGCTCAAAACACACGGTGATTGTGAATATAGAATGATAATGTGCTTTTTTGGCTGCCAATTGTTCTTGTTGCCTTTCCTAGCGAAACTCCCAAACTTACTGATCGAACGCTTGCGCGTCTTCTGTAACTCTTAATGAATTGCTACCACCTTCTCTACACTTCGTTGGTACCACCAGTTTCTTCACCAACACAACTAGACCAACTAATTTTTCTGTTCAAATTTCTGCACTGCAACACACAACAAGCAACAAATACGCTCCGGGACGTACCACACACACACACACACATACACACTCAAACGGACGGTGAATTGTTTTGAGCTTCCTGTGATGGGGATGATAATGTGTAAAGATCCGGCAAGGGAAATTCGATGAGCTGATGATCACAGTAATGATCCCCCCCACACACACACACACAATGACACCAACAATAGCACACTATTGTGTATGGCTCCTTCGGTTGATGATATAGGACAGACAAACAACACACGCGGATCGATAACGTACACCCACAGTGAAACACACCCGAAATTGCGCTGGGGGAGACGCGACTTGTTATAAGATTCTAACGTCGGCTCACACGACACGATCGGAGATCTCCGGTGCAGCTGGTTGTTGTTGCCACAAAAATCAGTCTTCTAATGGTGCCGCTGCTCTAGTGATGATGCTGGAGAAGGGACGCACACAGCACAGCACAATTCACGACGTAGGGGTTCTGTGAGGGAAAAAATACAACAAAATAGAAAAATTAGTCAGACGCACGCACAGGTGTAGCCGATCGATAGCTACGAAACAAATGACGCAAAACACTTTGAACGCCGACGAGAAGAGTGTGGAATCGTGTTGCGTGTGAGGGATGAAGAACAACACAAAAACATCAATTAAATGATCGTTTTTGTGTGTTTGTACATGGTCTTTCCTCATTAAATGATCGAATAATCGATGGTTTAGTTATCGCTCAAAAACACACTAATCGACAATGGTAAGCGTACACGATCACAGCTAGCCAACGAATGACGCCAGCGATACGTACAAAGTTCTTATTAATTACTTTGCAAAATTACTAACCCTAGAAGCTCGTTTGACATGCTATCACCCCTTCTCACACCTCTTGCCGACGAGATCGGTTGCAACACTTGACGTCGAAATTGACCTCAAAAGTGACCATCAGCATTTCGGAACCGGTCTCGAATGGATCTCTCTCTCTCTCTCTCTCTCTCTCTCTCTCTCTCTCTCTCTCTCCCTCTCTCTCTCCTCATCTCTCTTCTCTCTCTCTCTCTCGTCTCGTCTCCTCTCCTCTCTCTCTCCTCTCTCTCTCTCTCTCTCTCTCTCTCTCTCTCTTCCGCTCTCTCCTCTCTCTCTCTCTCTCTCTCTCTCTCTCTCTCTCTCTTTCTCTCTCTCCTCTCCTTCATCTCGGCTCTCTCCTCTCTCGGTCTCTCTATCTCTCTCTCTCTCTCTCTCTCTCTCTCTCTCTCTCTCTCCTCCTCGTCCTCTCTCTTCCTTCTCTCGCTCTCTTCTCTCTCTCTCTCGTCTCTCTCTCTCTCTCTCTCTCTCTCTCTCTCTCTCATCCTCTCCTCTCTTCTCTTCCTCTCCTCTCTCTCTCTCTCTCTCTCTTCCTCGTCTCGCTTCTCTCTCTCTCTCTCTCTCTCTCGGGTTTTTTTTAGCAGGGCTTAGATTGAAGGAGTAACAGCATACGCACATGCAAATTGCACTCCAGTTAGAGATAAACAAATCGCAACCTTCCTAGAAACTTTACAGTATCATTAGTTGAATGGCGTAAAGCTGAGTATATGCGAATTTTGGGTTTTGGAGCAATCAGTTTGAAAACAACATCAGTTGACATTACGATAGAGCTTCGAGTAAACTGTGTGACATCAAATGAATTATGCTTATTCGTGATCGTTATCGTCAACACTGGTTTACAATTTATGCACATACACCAGCATGCACGTCCTATGCATCTTTTTCTAGGTCAATTGCATTCAACTTCCTTTGCGACAATTCTATCTCATTGTACACCGTGCGATAATGACTACAATCTGAGCGGCAGACCATCTACTTAAGTCCAACCGACCGACCGACCTCTGGCACAACACTTACATCTAAACCTTGGACTTCCAAATCATGAGAGTCTTATCAGTGATGGAAGTGATACCAGTTTCCTCCTCTTCCACCCCGGGAGGATATACAGGGTTTTCCAGGAGTTATCATAGTTGTGGGACACTTTATTGACTCTTACTTACGGGAAAACAACATTATGCCGAGGGAATTGGACTCTATAGCACTCTTATTTGACAAATCCTAAAGGAATTTCAGTCCAATAAGGATGCCATATAGTCCAATTCCCAACATATAAGGTTCACTTCCAATAAGATAGAGTCAAGCAAGTGTCCCACAACTATGAGAACCCCTGGCAAACCCTGTAAGTTTGTGTCCCCTGCGCTTACACTCTTATCACTAATTCAATTGTTCTAAATGAGCACAAATTGTTCATTCCCGTTGCGATCGGGGGCTAAAGAATACCAGCGGCAGCAGCAAGCGATTGCGATCACGAATCACAGCATTGCCGGTGCCAGTGATGCTATACCAGTGAAGATGCACGTTGCACACGTTGGCAAGTGGGCAAGAAAATCGGGTTGATTTTTGCGCCTTCGTACTGTACTACACACACTGTGCGCTACAGCTCTGGGACAATTACAAGCGGCGCTATGTGGAAGCCTAACACACACATGTACACGGGAACTATTATACCCCCCCCCCCAACTCTCACGGAGCGAGCGTGGTAGTTGTGGTTGTGTGAGATAATTTATCATAATGACCGGGTTGGATAGCAGCCACCGGCCAACTAGCATCACGTGGCACAGGTACAAAGTGCAATCTGGACCTGGACGGGGTGGTTGGACGAAACCGACACAGTGTGCACGAGTGTACAACATCATAGGAACGCGGAGAAGTGTGGAAAACGGGTGAACGGGACATCCGTGCAGGCGAAATGGGTGATGTGTGCGTGACCAGAGACGCTTATGGCCGAGAGCGCACGATCCACGCGTCCAGCACACTAGAGGATCTGTTCCTCGCCGCTTTGTGTCTGTGGCTTGATCAGATTATGAGGGGGGAGGGGGGGAGAGAAAGAGAACAACCCTTATCGATGCGTGCTATCGGGATAGATGTAAATGTAATTATTGTTTCCGATTTAAGTAAATAAAGTAATTTGAGATACGATTTTCACGGCCGTGATTTGCAAAACAAGTAAAAACCGGACAGCATTAATACAACACGTGCGCACTATGTCACGAGGTTTCTGGCGTCGAAGATTCAGGAACAAGCTAAATGTAAGATTTTAAACCGCCATCTTACAGGGTTGGCCACGATTTATTTCCAACATGTTTTTGGTTGCTTCCCATATTTTTTTGGTGTGTTCCGATAGATGTTTAGGCGTTTCCCAGAATTTTTTGGTTCAATTGTATTCATGTCCAATCGAACGATACCAATAAATTATGGGAACAAACCAAAAATTATGGAAACCGACCAACGAATCGTGGGGAACCCTGTATTTGTGCTTGTTTTAAATTTATCAATCGCTGTACGATTGGTTTGAAAAAGGCCTAGCCTTTCATTCTGAATAACAAAAATGAATCACGCATGCTCTTGCAAACGGCTAACTTACAATAATGGTACAAACGGCATTGTTACAATAGCTACAGAAGAATGGGAAGAAACAGGAGCCGCATTCAAGTAAACTTTGTCATACTATTGATACAACATTAGCTCTAACGTTCAGGCACACAATGCAAGGGAATCTACCTAAGGTTAGTCACACCATCCGTTCCTAATGAATCATGCCGTTTTCTTAAGAGACACGTTCTTTGTTGAAGGGGTACACTGCTCGATTTCAATGCAAAACTCTCCTCACATACACACACACAAACAAAGACGCTCTATAGATCAGATTGCTACGTAAGCAATATTGACCAACGATCGTTTTGTTCACATTTAAATGCCTCCAGCAAATACACAAACTAAAAACAATGTAATTATGCTTAGCTAAGCCAATCGTTTTTCCACCGTTCACACATCACCAGTAATTTTGCACCAAACTAAGTCATGCTAAATTAACGAAGGCTGTCCCTGCGAAGTGAAAACGCTTTCCCCTTTAACCCATTTACGGAAATTAATAGGTTAGTAGCGTTACAACAACACTACAAGGATAGCGAGGATACGACAACGACACCGACCGCAAGGATGACGCGGAGAAGGCTTCATAATTAATGACTAAGCCTTACTATACAGTGTTGGTTACACCAGCTATACTTGCTGGCAATAATGTCTGTTGCTGGCTCGGCAGTAACTCACAGTATGATAAACGCCCATCCTTTGTGGCAGAGTAGAAAGGCGCGAAGAAAGCGGCGATGATTGAGTTTCGTTGGCGACTATTGTACAAAAAAACACACACACACACCTTGGAAAATCATTGTAAGTTGTTAAAAAAGGTAGAAAAGGGCTATACAGTAACTGGGTCGTAGTGTTACACACACGCACACACACACTTCATAGTGATTAAATTCCAACCGCGGAGGGGAAGGAAATTGCTGACAGTAAGGATATTTTCCCATAATGGAAACAACAACCATGTGGTGTTCTTTTCTCTCTCTCTTGTTCAATAATGTTGATAGAGAAATTAATAATTGAAACTAGATACTAGATCCTCCTTCCGGTACATTCTGCTAAATGACACGCTGTAACAGTGCAATTGACCCCTGTCCTACGTCTGATGTCCGACGTGATAGAAGCTCACCTCACGTAGACCCTTACAACACCCCTTTGCTGCAGGGCAACGTACAAGGTACACACATGTAGTGTTCGATTCACTGCCATCAGTTCAATCGATCGATCGATCGATCGTGCTATGTGTTAATGAACAAATCCTCCTTCCCTTTCGTAGTAAACACAACCCTAAATCGACCCATTGGCCTCTGGCCGCTTGTAACGCTCGGCGGGCGTCGCTAGCTGGCGCCCGATCTAATTCCGTACGTACACGATGATAGTGTGGTACAAATCGGTTCGGTTCAAACTTCAACCCGGCGGGCGATTAAACACCAATTAAAGCGGACGACGCCATAGGGCAAAAGGGCTAAATGCATCGCGTACAAAGGGCGATAACGGGCTGCACCAGAAGGTAAACAAGATTAGCGCCTTCGAAAGGGGTTTCGGCGTTACATGGCGCATCCGTGTGTGGCCGGGCGACATTCACATTGGATGGTGGTCTAATCATATCTGCCCAGCCAGGTCACTCGTTCGATCGTAGTCCTAGCTCCTATCGGATCCTTTTTGAAGTATGTTTACTAAGCGGAGGCAGATCGAGTTCAAACACAACTACTTCCTGCTTGCAGTAATAAGGTAGGATGGTGGCGACACACATTATAGATCCGCAATTACAACCGCCCCTTAATCTGTTGTGTATAATTTTAGTGCGGATCACTTCATGGCAAACAGGAATCAAAACGGGAAGTTGCAATTAAAGTTCTCTGCAATGGAACGATTTAATTTTAAGTTCCAGTGATACCAGGAAACAGATACAGGAAGTGTCCTTTGAATCCAATAATTCTAATGCTTAACTGAAGAATTGCCCTAACATCATATCACCAAAGAAACGATGCAAAGAAATTACCTTATTAATTGTGAAAAACGAACTCCTCCTAAGATGGAATGTCTTACCACTGTCCGGAATATTCCGGATTCCAACCAATCGGGGTCAGACCAGGGGAATAATATTCAATCATTCATTCAGCGAGCGAGAGAACCAACCTAGACCTTAGTCTCACACTACAGCTAAATTGATTGACAAAAGCGTTTGACCACGCGCAACCATCACTGTTTCGTTTGAAGAAGAAGGGCAGTCTCCGTAGCCTCCGGATGAACTTGAACTTGAAACTTGAGCCGGCCACAATGTTTGGTGCTCGGGTTGGTGGAGGGCGGGGTTTTGCTTTTGTCAATAGCACGCGATTGAGACACATTCAATTGGCCCTCCAAACGCCCCGTGAGCGAGGGCACCCCCGATGTGTTTGATCTGCCTCAACTGTTGACGTTGCTCCTGCTGTCTATTGCCGTCAGCTGATCGAGGGCCCTCTGGGATTGAACTCTGGACCGTGTTTTGCGACATATCTCACATCACACCACAATTGGTTTGTCGTCTTTGTCCAATTGAGCTTTGTTTAGCACAATACACACGCGAAGCCATCATCTGCTTAACGCTTCAGAAGTATAAAGTGGTTCAGATATCGCTGCTTTAAAAGCACACGCACACCCGACTGTTAACACACCAGGAAGAATAACCAACATGAAGGAAGAGATGGCTCTCTTTTTTTTGTTATTCGCGCTGATGATGCAACAAACCGGAATTTCTACTTCCTGTGTATAATATGCGCCTGTTTTTTCGCTCATACAAATCTTCCTCCTCATGTGATCGCACAGCGGGCGACTCACACGCGGACACACGGAATTAGCAAACCAGCGAACGATCTCGAAATCGAACGCCGAAGGACGGCGATTAGCACAGCATCATAATCCATCATGCAGAGACCCACATATACGGCCGTATCAACGCACCGCGTCGTCTGTTGCACAGCCAATTTCGAGGATGGAAACGGTACATTTCGTATTGCTAAAAATAGTTCATTCACCTACCATACCTCGAATGGAACAACAATATTTGATAAGCGAGAGCGAATTCTCAAGGTTGAAACATTAATTTATAAAAGATAGTCTTTTGGTATACATATTTTACGTACTATGAGCCGCAGTCGATGTATTCAAATGCTAAAATAAACATAAAAATGCAATAAAAGCACAATAACACTTCAATGAAATAAAAATAAATTTTAAAATCTTCCCATTTCTCTTATACATTTATCTCTGATCTCTTAAACACAATTGAATAAACGTTAAAAAATACATTAAATTGACTTTTTTTAAGTACTATACTATCTAACCTTCCAAACAAAATTTGTATCAGTCAACCGTCTATAACATAACCACGTGGATATGAATTTTCTTCTCATCCATGTGAGAGACGGTCGAAACTTTCTCTACGCGCTTAATTAAATCGCAAATTGCCGTCCCCACCGGCAGCCAGCCACCAGTCATTAATTGCTTGAGTAATTGTTACGCAGATGAGACTGCTGGTCGGTGGTTTCCTACAGCAGCGACATGAACTGCACAATGATTTTTTTGCAACAAAACCATAACTTCGAGAGAAAAATGTCCTTTTTTCAAGGTGAAAACATTTGACAAAAAAAAGTTCATGTTTCAACTAATTTTATATTGTTTGTTTTGTTCAAAAAAAAAAACCATATAATCCGATATCGCTTTATATCGTGTTGCGTGTGATGCTTTTTACCGAAGAAATCGTTTGATGAAAACAAGAGAAAATCGGCACTCATCACATGTATCGTCATCGTCGTATGATCCGAATGCAGTAGCTCACTAAAAAGAAAACAGGAAAAACGTTTCTTCGAAAATTTCTTCTCTCCAACTTTCACTTTCCATCGCTGGTGCTCATATCGCTCACTCGCCCCGGCAATGTCCGTCCGCATTGCCCACGGGTAGGAAAATCTTGCACCAGATTACGCGATCGCACGGGGTGGTGGAGATGTACCTAACAGCGAACTATCGCCGCACTAATGAGTCTCCCCCAACACACGACGAACGAACGAGGAGGAGACGGGGCTGCAACAACGAAGAGAACGAAGAGAAGGAGGAGGCTGCAGCAATACGCGAGCAACGAGGATCAACCACAGTGTCTTGTCGCGAGGTCATTCGTCTCGCCTGGTACAGCAGCAGATCAACGCGAGCAGCCCGGTTACATCAGTCCCGGCGTTTACCCTCACACACATCCGCTGTCCATCCACACTTTGTCCGAGGGGAGGGGGGTTTAAGTGAAAATGGGTACGAGCGCAATGGTTTTGGATGCAGTAGAAGAAAAATCTCGCCACCGCCGCGCGTATAGATAAGCGCAAGGAGCGCAAACGATAGTGAAGGGGGCACAAAGGGGGCAAGACACGCGAGTGCACTGTGAGAGGTCGAGTCGGGGAGAAGAGCTACACGGCCGCAGTCGGGCCTTTTTTGTGTGCTGAGGTGCTTGTACGCCGTCGCTTATGCGTTTGCGTACGTGCCAAACGATCTTTGGACTCATCGTACGACTGACTGACTGCTGCTGCTGTTGCTGCTACGATCAAACGATCAGAGTCGCGTACGCAAACAGTCTTGTGTGGTGTATTTTGGCGCGTACAGTGAGTAGCACCTCGCTATGACTAGTTACTGTTTAGATAAAACTTTTAACACCTATGTATGAATACCTAATGATTAGCAAGGATCGAATCTTGACAGCCTTATTACATGTTAAATAATATAAACTTTTGCATAAACCCTTCATTGACCCTTACTATTTTGTCTCTCACTGTACAGGTACGCGTGATACGCATGCACACCACCGCGTATGAAGTTACCAACATTGTCTCCATGCCCTCTTTTGCTCGTACGCGCTACATTACGCAATAACGCAATCCTTCGGCTGTATTGATTTGCACGAAAAGGGCGACAGATTTGCCTACATAAACGCATGGAACCGGCCGGCAGCTTAGCCGTTGAACCAATCAAACGCACATACATTCGTAGTACATCGATGCACCGCGCATACCACTGCGTCTACATCCACAGTAAAGAACAATCCTACAATCTTATTCGTCTAGCACAGAGAGAAGCTCGTGTTTTCCATATCATTCCGAATGTGATTAACTTATCCCCTTGTGGCTGTTACCGCCTCTCTTCTACCTCGGGGTCCCATAGCAAGCAGAGAAGAAATTCGTCTCATGGGTTCAATTTGATATTTTAATTTTAGAACACAAACGCAGTTGCATCATCGCAGAAAGCTCGAAGGCAGAGCGCGAACAAGATCGGACGGGCGGGGCGTGTATGCGGTCGTACCGGTGAGCATGCGTGTCCACAAACGATCGTCCAAATCGTCTTCGACAAAACTATTTCCGTTTTCAATTTCCCGCAACAGGACCGTGTGTCTGTCACGTGGAAGGATTTGTCTAAAAACTAAAACAAAATAAGGTAAATTATTTATGTTCGTTTGTGCAGAGAACATGATACATGCGTGTATGCAGCCGCACACTATCAAGCCCCTCGAGCGCATCATTTTAAGAGCCATTAAAAGCCAGAACAACATACCCCAGACCAGACACGACCACGCTAACATGCTAAAACAGGGAAAATGTGTCCATCGTTTCGCAACTTTGTACCGCACCAAGGTTGAATTGGTTGAAGGGCCAGAAGGAATGGAACAAGAGACAGCCGTTGACCAAACAAGATTAAAATGGACACTCTCTCTCTCTCCCTAACCACTGCCTAAGCCACGACACCACACACACTGGCAGGCCAGTCCAGTCAGAGTGGTCTCACATACCTGTCCCCGGCTGATTGCGAAAAGGCTACTTTAAGCTCGATTACCATCACCGCATATCCAGGGGGGAGATGGTCAGGGGGGGGCAGATTTGTCGCCATTAATGGAGACAAAAACCAGTGCATTATGTACCGCGCCTTATGTGTAGCAATGCAAGCCACGTGTTTACGTATGCCACATCAAAACCTAAACCCATAAGGCTAATGATAACAACACACGCTGGCAGCGTGGACAAGAAGCTTGGAAAAGGCTGAAACTAGAACAAATTATATCACGAACGCACACACATACACCCAAGCAACTCACTCTCTGTAGCGCGAAGCCAATTGTCGATTAGATACACTCTGCTGGAAAAGGTCGGACCAATTAGCACCTTAGATAGCTCTAGGCTCAAATGGCATCTTTCCCCCCTTCGTTGGTTAGAGTAGCAGCTTGTGACATCACATATCATCAAAACCTCAACAAAACATGAACAATTTAGCATTTGAAAAATAAATTTTCCTTTCAGGTACAACAAAACCTATGCTAATAAAACTCTCTTACGCAAGTATATCCTACTCGTTCGTTCCATCTTTTAATTACCTTCACTAAAGAGTGGCGTAAAGCAGTAAAACCCCACCGAAAAACGATGGTGGGGGAAATAAATTCGAGCAAATACAATTCCTACACGGTGTACGATTTTTTACCGAGAGAAAGTCAACGTTACGCACGAGCGGGAAAGAAAACTACTTTGGAGCAGCATGCGCGTATGTGCAGTGGGTATAGCGCGACCGTGCGACAGAGGCTTGCGTATTGCTTCCACAAAGCACACAACGCACTGTTGCAGAAGTTGAAGGTAAAGAATACGCCGAAAGAAATACCTCTCCTGCAGGAAAGGAAACAATATTATGCCCATCCGTATGGTGCAAAAAGCATTTTTCTTTCTGCTTGCATGTGCTCTTCCACTCATATCTACAAGACTATGCGTTCTTGCTTACTTCCCCCCCCCCCCCCCCCCTCCCCATTGCCCACACCACACAAGGCGTCCATATGTCCATTCCAGACAGCAAACCCCTTCCGTTTCGATAGAAACATTACCCTCTGTGTTTGGTGTTCCTCAAAGTAAGGGCAACACAAGCCAAGCCAACGCCAGTCATGCCATGCCATTTCCCATGTTTGCCCATCGGTTTTGCAGACACGACCTGGAATGGTGCACTTTTTTGCATTTAAAAAAACGCATCATCTTCCCCAATGTTTCCCTCCCGGCGAGAGTTGTTTACGGCATAAAAAGGGGAGACGCACAGAGACTCATCCCACACCATCCGACCTCCTCCCGCGGTGGACGGAAACTAAGGTGAAGCAAATAATAAATTAAGTCCTTCAATGTCCCTACACGGCCACCAGCCATCGTTGTACCACTCTTGCTTACTACCACGACGGCTCTCGGTTCCATCCATAACCACTCGCACGGACCTTTCGGTTGTACCAGGGCAGGACTGTGGAAAATGGCAACAAGAACGGAAAGAATTCAAAACAACGGAAAGTGAAAAACTGGTTTTAATGGCTCCCGTTCACGACAAGCTTTTGCTTCTTCTTTTTGTTGTGGTGGAGAGATCCTACTGCTGCAAAGCATCATGTTTGGATCCTGCTAGAATGGAGACGATTCGATTCGGCCAACACAACGTTGTCGAGAAGGTCACGTGCTTAAAATAAAACTTTTCAAGAACTATATTAATTTATGTAGTAAAATATACACCACGGAAAGATTATAATAGGATACAGCAAATCAATTCCACTTAGCTTAGCAAAGCAGCAGCTGTGTTGCTTTCCCGTTCATCGAAGAAATCGAACGAAGCTTCTTCCACCGTTAAGGTAAACATGAATTGGCAAAACAACGCTACGAACGGCAAGCTAAAAATCCTCCCTTCCCTCTCCTGAAAGGCTTGTGGAACATTCTCCATTGCGTTGGACTCGGGTTCGGTAGACCATGCCGCGTAATATTGCTTAAAACGCTAAAAATGGCATGGCGACCGGCAATCGAAGCACAGTACAGTGGCAGCAGGCAGCACGCACACCTGGAGGCCGTCGCCTGGATGACACGCTGCGGCATGACGGGTCGCGTTCCAGACCGTTCCAGGGGCCAAGGTGTTTGGGTTGAAGATAAATATTAAAGGGTATAAATAACAAACTAACACACAAATAAGAGCTTATTTAGCTTAACTTGCACACTATACAACCGTTTATTGTTATTGTTTTCATTTTAAGGAGGGTTCTAGTAGCATCTATCTCTCTTTAGACAAAAACTCCTACCCATCAATTGATGACCATTAATTTTGTTTTAAAAAGAATACAAAACCGATCTTTTCCAAACGGATAGAGCGCTTCACAGATTTCAATCGATATTTTTATGCCACGAATCGAGCCGGCTGGATCGGCATAAAGGCAAACCTTGCGATTACCGGAAAGGGGTTGATGATTGCTCATAAACCTGACCCCACAATAACTCAAGGTCGATGGGTTCTTCAAGTTGAAAGACTTTGTTTGCAAGTGAAACTTGCAAGCACAAGGGAGTAATTTCATTACGCCTTGCCTAACACCCAATAAACCCAATTTTCGTTAGCGACCCCTATTGAACGCACCACCATTCACCATAGTATGCATTATAATTGCCAAACAGTAGGAACATGAAACTACTGGTCACAAACTTCCGGTTTGTGTTCGACTGGTAGGACCAAACGTTGCCATCAATATAGATAAAGCACGGCTAGGGTAAGCGACAGTACCCTGTTGGCGGCCATTCTCGAGCGGATTTTAAACGATTTCCATGATGGATACAACAAAAAATCCGAGGTCTTGTGCTGATATGCCTACAAAGAGAGAGAAAAAAGAGAACCGCAATGTAGCAAAGTGGGTTAAAAATGAGGTCGCGTCTCGCCAAACTAACCCACCCAGTCCATTCCGGTTATACTGGGCTAGGCTAGCGGTTCCACCAGTAAACGGGCGCTTTTACCGGACGCCGCCACCGGGTTCGCTACTTAGTGTAGGCCAGTTTGTAGGCCGCGGACAGCCATATTCCGGGCAATTCCTGTGTTCATGCCTGTGCTGAGTTCCGGACTGCAGTCTTTTTTTTTTACTAGTTTTATGAGAATTCGTATATTTTCCACTCCACGCATTGAATGCCCTCCTCAATACTACCTCTCTCTACCGAGCCATAAACAATGCACCGAATGTGGGACACACACACACCGCACATGAAGCTGTCAAAATTGCATTGCCTGGTACACGCCCCCACTACCTTCCCCTCCCGTGCTCCCCTGCCTAATCAAGACGAAGATGTGTTTTGTTGTTGTTCGGTACCAAACACACACACACACACACACACACACATCGGTTAAAGTAGGCCCTGCACCCCACCCACTAGCAAAAAAAAAACAACTGACATTCCCACATAAACACACACATATACATAAGCACAAACAGAAACACTTGCAGAAGCGGTGTCAGGGACACACATCGAAGCAAAGGTACCCAAAGGGTGTTTGGGAGAGAAATAAAGAGAGAGAGAGATAGAGAGAGAGAGAGAGAGAGAGAGAGAGAGAGAGAGAGAGAGAGAGAGAGAGAGAGAAGCGGAGTGGTGTGATGTTTTTGTTTCCGCGCGCGGCCCGGTCCTGCGCCGTAACGTCACACGGCATCGTACGATATTCCGTCCTCGAGCCTCCCTCTTCCCCGGGGCTACACATCCACCCCTCTCCAAACCCCCCGTAATATATTCGCGCGCGCGGACTACGTACTACCGGCAATGTGCAATGTGGTGTGTTTTTTTCGCTTTGCCTCCCAAGGTGGCCAAACACTGCTATGTGTATGTGTGCGGGTGTGACCTGTGCCGGTATAGGTGGCCTTTGCACAATTGCAGAAAGCCGTGCAGCAGCAGCGGCTGAAAGAAAGTACAATATTGAGGCCAGAGCCTGCAAGAAAACACGCGTTTGCGAAAATGTAAGGAGTTTCTGTGTAACACATACACACACAGACACATCTTTTGCTGTTGCGCGTTCAACCATGTCGCGTTACTTTCTTCGCTGCTTCGCGGTGAATGTGGGCGCGAGAGAGCAAACCCCCCTTGGCTCGGGAGAAAGATGGGTCCAACGTCCATCGGACGACGACGGCCTACAAAAACCGGTGCGTGGCCAGTGGCCACCCAGTGCTCTGTAGCCGACGTAGCAGGGAGACGGAAATACACACACATACACATGCACAGTTGTAGTCACCGGATGCGGTGCTAGTTTGTTTGCACCTTTCATGCACCTTTTACAAAACCGACGATCACAACATCGAATGCTACTAGACACTGTGCTGTAGTCTCAGCCTATCAAACTATTTACATGTTTGCCACTTTTAGCCGTTTTCTCGCTTCTTCCTAGACATTCTTCTATTTTTTTTTTTTTTGACGCACCGAGCAAAGTAGAACGACGAAGAAGAAAAGAAACTTGTGAACACACACACACATATAGCACACAGTGCCGACAGACAGTTCTGCCTACTTAGAAACTTGCTCTACCCAACACACAACCCCGGTACAGGAGAAGGGCGGAACGGTGGGAGGGGGGTGGGGGGGGGCTGGTGAATCGGTTCACATTTTCCGGGTGCGCTGCTACTTTGACAGTGGAAAAATTCTTCCTCTTTTGAGGTTATGCAAAGAAGCGCCACGCAGCCTTGGCGATCGATCGGCACACGTCACACACAGGCCGTGTATTGTTGTGGGATGGCGGCGGCGGCTGGGGCGGTGTTTATTTTTATCCAAAAAACCTTCAAGAAACCGTTGCCTCGTCGGTTTCCGTACCACACCCAGCGCGAACTTGCGTTAATTGGATGGAAAATGCGAATCACCAATCCACCCTTTTCCCCTGTGTGCGAGAGGCCGTCCCCGCACAATACCTTGCGCCCGGTTGCGTATCTACCACCACCACCACCGCGAATGGGTCTTCCCGGCCTGACTGCTATGACGACGTGTGGTGATGACGTTTCTCCGATACACCAAACTATGCCGATGACAATGATGGTGGCCGATCGGGGAAACCGTAATCGCAGCAAGCCACGACGACGCACCACACGAGTGTCTTGCTTAAAAAGGCTACTTTCTTCTTTCACCCGTCGAAAGAATGCGATTCACGGCTAAATGCCTGCGTTCCCCTCGCTGCTCTTCCACCTTCTCTACACCAGAAACACACACACACACATGTACACACGCGTCACGTTTTTTTTTGTTTCTTCAAGGTACACACAATAATATTAATTTTGAAAAAACTTCACACCACTTACACAGTCGACGAAAAAAGATATCGCCAAACGGGGGCTTCCTGAGCGTGTCACAGAAATTTTGCACTACTCACAGAGACAGACGACGACGACAACGTTCCCGAAACGCTTCCCACCAAGGAGCCAGTGCTTCTGTGCTGGCTGTCAATCACACACAGCACCGAGAGCGCTTCGAAAAGCACATGGAAAATAATCTTACGGACACAACACATACACACACACGCAACAGAAACACACAGATATATTGGATAACCAACCTTTCTTTTCTTGTTTTCGGGAACAAAAGTGATGATCTCGGGTACACACAAAACACACGCTTTCTCACACACTACACGTACTCACACACACGCACGCCACGTACCAGCAGCAGTAACGATAAACACCAAGAAGCGTACGTTCGTAATCCGTTTTATCGGGGCAATTGTTGCGTCCCTTGCGGACGAATAGATGCGATGCAATGCGGTGGCGAAAAAACAATAGGGGCCACGGTTCAACCGCTCGACGCTGCGCTGCTCTGCCGGGATCGGGATGTCAGAGAACGAGAGAGAAGAGAGCGAGAGCGCACGCGAAATATTTAGATCTCTCGCTCGTTCTCTCTCTCTCTCTCTCTCTCTCTCACACACACACACACACACTCGGAGCGAAACCGAGAGCGTGTCAATACTTTGAACTGAACGTATAATTCTACGAAGAGTGGGAGGGATGGTTCAAAACCGTGCCATTCAACCGTTAGCAGCACTACGGGTAATGCGTACTACAATCGGATTCGTCAGCAAGGTGTATTGTTTTGTGCGTTTTCTTGTGTAAAATTCTTCGCGATGGCACCATTCAATTCGAGCGGAAATTCCTGTGAGACAATTGTCGATGTTTCTTGTTGTTGTTTGCTTCAAGTGTTCCAAAGCCGTGCCTGAACGCGTTCGATTCGTTTCTTTTTTTGTACAACTACATAAGAGAGTGATGCAGCAACCGTCGGAGCAAACACACGTGTCCGCTCGCAGTGCTATGCTTCCATCTTTGTTACTCCGTCGGTAGCCATCCCTGTTGTTCCCGCAACCGTCACTGCTTCGAGGGCAGCTGTGGCGGCGTTTACGGTGAAGCAATGCCGAGAGCAGGCTGCTCAGCTTCGGTTTCGACCAATCAGCGGCGAAAAGCAGATGGCGTGATTGCTTACGTCACCTTTTACGCTCTCGACGCGCTCACGCGCTCTTTTGAGAACGGCCAACTGCGACAAACGCACGCGGCGGGAATTGTTTACATTCCCAACTGTCCGTTGTGAGTCATGGTGAAACGGCCCCGATGGTGACGGTTTTGCATGGCGTGTCCGTTGCCCGGCACATGGGTAGATCGTAGCGCAGCAGCGCATGGGGTGCAATTTAAAAAAAAAAGGGTGGATACATATTTTTTCTGTGATTAGGCTGCACGCACTCGAACCAATATGTGTAGCATACGTCGCAGGCGTACGCAATCTGACACCGGCTAGGAAATGAAATAAGGGAGAAACTTCGTGCGTATTCTAAGCGACCATTCAAACAGCCGTTAAACATCATATTGAGATCTACGATGTTTGGGTTTTGAATCAAGAATGAACTGATTGTTTTGTTTCTTCCATCAAGATTGGACACTTTTTTCTAGTTCCAGATTATTTGATCCATTTTTCGAATGGGAAATAAAACTTCAAGAAAACAGTATTTGTATTGTCAGAAATTTGTTCAACAACGATAGAAGGGCAAACATGAAATATGGCTTTGTTTTTTATCTTTCAAATATTGATGAAACGAAACGAATGCTTTATTTATACCATGATGTTATTCTATTCTTAAAGATGTTACTTTAGTTGAATGAATTTTATTTAGCAGTTTACGACAACGGAGATTCAATCTTAATCAATACGTTTAAAATGTGTCTGGTCTTTATCCTGTTCCCCTCCCATCAACTAAATGCCTAAATTTCCACCAAACTCGAATTATTAAGGTAAAACTAAATTTACTCGAAAAGGCCTTATTGCTAGACGCATCCGTCATTTAACAAATTAAAATAAAGGTTTGATAAAAAAAAGTTAAATATTATAAATTTAAATTTCAAAACATCATAGACCGCGGCATAACACGAGTTCGAAATGTAACTACCTTGCTCTATACACCTTGGGTACGAATGAGGAACTGTCAACACGCCCGGTGAAAAAGGCAACTATTAATTCGAATTTAATAAAATACATTTTGAAAATTCCATGTTTTTGCAAACCTTTTTAAAAACGGGATCGAGCTCAAATAATTCTTTTTAAAATATATGCTATTTTGCATCATATCTACGCTTCGGAACATAAAAAATCGCATTCGAATAAGCCGACCCCCACCACCAGCTGTCGGTTCTTCCAGCCGGCGCGAAAAAAGAAAAAGTAGAAGAAGAAACGTGTGCGCGCCGGCTGGTTGATTGCATGTTTACACCGCGAGCAATCAAGTTCCTTCGTTCTCCGGGCACGCGTGCGCCCATCACAACCTCCATCGCCCGACGTGCAATATCCAAGGCAGTGATGGACACAGTGCCGAACAAAGCACCCATTCCGGCGTCCGGTTCTCCAGCTTCCACCGAGGATGCGACCACCCGACCGTCGGCCCCGTTGCAGTACCGCGTGGTAGCGAAATGCGGCGTGACAAAGGCGCGCGTAGGCGTGATGAGCGTTCGGCATGCGGACGTCGATACTCCCGTGTTCATGCCGGTCGGTACGCAGGGCACGTTGAAAGGGGTGCTGCCCGAGCAGCTGCTTGCACTCGACTGCCGCATCATGCTCGGCAACACGTACCATCTTGGCATGCGGCCCGGCACAACCGTGCTGGAGAAGGCGGGCGGTTTGCACCGGTTCATGGGCTGGCCCCGGGCACTGCTGACCGATTCCGGGGGCTTTCAGATGGTGTCGCTGCTGCAGCTGGCCGAAATCACCGAGCAGGGCGTCCGGTTCCAGAGCCCGTACGACGGGAGCGAGTGCATGCTGACGCCGGAACGCAGCATGGAGATACAGAACGCGATCGGGGCGGACATTATGATGCAGTTGGACGATGTGGTGAAGACGACGACGACGGGCCCGCGCGTTGAGGAAGCGATGCACCGGACGATCCGCTGGCTGGATCGAAGCATCGGCGCACACGCCCGGGACACCGAGCAGAGCATTTTCCCGATCGTGCAGGGCGGACTGCAGCCGGACCTGCGGCGTGTTTGTGCGGCCGAGCTGACGAAGCGCAACACGCGCGGCTTTGCCGTGGGCGGACTGAGCGGTGGCGAGAGCAAGGACGAATTTTGGCGCACGGTCCACCTGTGCACGGATCTGCTGCCGGAGGATAAACCGCGCTACCTGATGGGGGTCGGCTTCGCGGCCGATCTGGTCGTGTGTGTCGCGCTCGGTATCGACATGTTCGATTGCGTGTTTCCCACGCGTACGGCCCGGTTCGGCTGCGCGCTGACGCGGGCCGGACAAATCAACCTAAAGCAACGTGCGTTCGCGCAGGATATGCGCCCGATCGAGGACGATTGCGATTGCTCGACGTGTCGAACGTATACGCGCGCGTATCTGCACCACATCGTCACGGTCGAACCGGTGGCGTGCAGCATCGTGAGCGTACACAACGTGGCCTTCCAGCTGCGGCTGATGGGTGACATGCGGGACGCCATCCAGCAGGGCCGCTTTCCGGCGTTTGTGAAATCGTACATGGCCGTCCGGTTCCCGGACGACACGGTGCCGCAATGGATACGCGACGCACTTGCCGCCGTCAACGTACAGCTCTAGTCGCGGTTTGCCGTTCGACGACCCAGTTCCATTCCTGCGTAATTTAAACCAAACTTTGACGGGGATTTCTACCCAAAATGTTCGCCTGTGTACGAAGCAACTTATACACTGAAATAAAACAATTAATAATTTATTCGTAATCCGCAATCTTCCGCCTCGCTTGACCCAGTTTCGTTATCTCTCTCCTCTCCGCGCCACCTCCATCGCCTTACATAAACTCATCCGAATCGTTGCCGGCGTCATAGTTGGAGGTCATGTTTTCCGGCTTCATCAGTGAATTGTAGCTCTTGAGTTCTGCCTCCTCCTGCCGCCGCTTCAGATCCTCCTTCTCTAGCTCCCGCTGCTCCCGGGCCAGCCGCTTCTTGTCGGCCCGCTCCAGTGCGTCCCGCTTTTCCCGCTCCGCCCGGAAGTCGACCGTCTCCTCCCGCTTGGTCTTGTTCAGCCGGTTCACTATCTCGTTGCTGCGCTTCTCCACCCGAAACATGCGCACCTCCTTATCGCGGTGGAACGCCACCTGGCCCACCTCCATCGCGGGCGTCTTCTTCAGATTGTCCCACATCGTGTACACAATGTCGATGTTGTTCATCTTATTGCCGTTGATGCTGTTCGCCTTCACCAGCTGACAGGCGTCTTCCAGCACGGCCGACGGTATGTCGTCCAGCGTTTGGCCCGGCTCGAGCCGCAGGTACACGTGGGCCGACGAGACCTTGTTCACGTGAAACCATACATCCTCCGGCCAGCCCCATCGAATCAGGTCCTCATCTGTGTGTGTGTGGATTGGAGAAGAGAGAAAACCGCCGACGGTGTATAATTTGCGGTCATCGATTCGGAACACCCCCGGGGCGCGCAACATTCACTCACTTTCGTACTTGTCCAACCCCATGAACAGGGTCACCGGTGGCTGAACGACATTGCTGGTGAAGTAAAATACCATCGTGGTTCACGGATGCTTTTCCCAAACGCTTTTCCTTCCTCGCAGCACCTTGAATTTACATGCCGCGGTTGGCCGAAAATAGAGGGAGTGTGTTTAACCTCGCGCAAACTGCAATCGGAATCGCTGAAACGTTGTTTAGTTTTTTGCTTTGACACATCCATGACATGACGGCGGTAGAGAGCGAAAGGTTGGTCATCGGGCCGGCTTCAGCACGGAACCTGACACAACAGTGCTGACAGTCGTGTGCGGCAAATGCGGCAAACGTCTACTACACTACGTCTACAAATTTGTTATTTTTGGAGGTTCATTCGAGTTAATACTAAATAGTGTAGCGTAGTTTTAACGTAGGAAAATTATAAATGATTTTAGTTATTAAATTAAGTTCATTTGAATTCATTTCGTACTAGAGCAGCTGCCGCACTAGCCTGCTACATGCATGTTAAACATTGTTCAATGTGTTCGTGTTGTTTATGCAACGTCGTAAAGAGAGAGAGAGAGAGTGTGAGAGAGAGAGAGAGAGAGAGAGAGAGAGAGAAAGAGAAGGGAGTGCAAGTGGGATGAGAGTGGTTAGATCGCTCAGCGTTATTGTGGTAGGTATTCTTGTTACAATTGGATATATTAAAACGTAGCCGATCATTTTCATCAATTCTGCAGAGCACTGGCCACATATCAAGCTATAGATGTATCCCAAAACTGTGCACAATATCGCGTTGTCGGTCGTTGATCCTGGCTGGCCGTATCGGGGAGCTCGTTCGTCGAAGAACGTTCGTCGCTCATGAGTGGACAGGGTTGAACCACTAGGTTGGGCAGAACAAAACCTAGACGGTTTTCTAATTTTTGATCATAGAGGGCTATGAAATGAGTGAAAATGAGCGTCGCGGCGAACGTTTCCGGGAACGAACGAGCTCCCCGATACGCCCGATTAACTTAGCAGGCCTATGCTCTATGCACGTGGATGGCCTGAACGGGGACGCTAGAGCCACGCTTCCACGAGCCTAAACAATAGTAAGATTTTCTTTCGTCATATACGGAGGAAAAGATCCTTCTGAGTTTCTTCAGCTAGAAAGCAACTCTGGCGTTTTATATTTAAATATGGGAAGAATCCGCATGATTATCAGGATGTCTATGTGAGTATGTATTTATTTTTATAATATTCACACTGTGATTATGAGTGGAGTGGGGAACAGTTGCCGACCACTGCGGCCAAAGGTGACAAATTTAGTAAAAATGCTGATAGAGTGTTACTAAATGCTATGTGAAGAGAGAAAGTGATAAACTAAGCATTAAGATGTGTGATAGTTCCACGAGATACATTAAGGGAAAAGAGCCTCCATCTAATTAGGAATAAGCCCCATAAAGCCGTAATTTCTCAACCAATGAGTCTACCTTAAACCTTACGATGATGGTTAGGAAAAAGTAGACTGTTTCTAAGAAAAAAGATGTCTGAACGGTCAATGAACTTTAGCGTCCCTATTCGACGAAGCTCGTTTAAACCAATACAGGGTTTTCCAGGGGTTCTCATAGTTGTGGAACACTTATTTTACTCTTTCTTAGGGGAAGTGAACTTTATATGATACTCCTTGGTAATTCTTATTGGACCTATCCTACAAGGGTGCTACATAGTCCAATTCCCATTACATTGGCTGGAATTATTGAATCCGTTCGTAGCGGGAACGTACGGCGCTCACATGAAATTCTAGGCATGGCAACACATTTCTTGAACCCGGTCCTACAACGCCGTGGTGAATAACTGTAGCAACCATCGAGTACGTTAGGAAAATGATCGTCGGGACGTACGCCGCCGCTACGTACGGATTCAATAATACCAGACATTAAGTTCATTTCACGTAAAAAAGAGTCAAAAAAGTGTCCCACAGGTATGAGAACTCCTGGAAAACTCTGTGAGCTTGAGGACATTAGTTCCAGAATTCTAAGGAGCTAAACATACATCATTTCTTTGCCTCTCTTCGATGACCTCAGTATGATTATTTGTATCATTTTACCTACTTCGTGGGAAAAATCCCCTCATAATTTTTCGAACTCATTAGCATGATCCTCTAGCCTGCACCGATCTCCCGAATCTGTGATTTTTCTTTAAAACTGCAATCTATATTTTGCACTTAGGGACTTTCAAAAGAAGAAAAAGATGAAACCTCTGTGTCCTCGCCAGGACGGTGCCCAATGTGAAGAAACATATCGTTCACCTTCGTCACATTCTAGAAAGAAAACAAAGATCATTTCCCCACCCCGCGATCCTCTTTTACCATAACCGGTCCGTTTTGGGGAGTGTTGGTTTGAAAGCTTCCCTATAGAAAGAGGAAAAGATGATGCAATATCAGCATCGTGTGAAATCATCCCGGGCTTTTGTCGCTCGACTTGCTTCACCGCGTCGGTTGCATTGTTAATGATCGTGTTATTTTTTTCTTTTTCTGTTTCAACTCCAACCATGAGAGGAATGGAGGGATAGAGAAAGCGGGAGCTGCATTTAATTCGAAACCCTCGGATGCGACATGCGCCACGGATTTGTGACACAACGAAACGCTGCATCAAACCATACGATCATGCTCAATGCTAGTCATCACCTCGTTTCAAGAAGCTATGCAACTATTCTTCTCCGTTTTGCACCGCCTTATTCAAGCTATGAATAATTTAATAGTGGGTTTTATTAACAAAAACATCAACTCTCCATACTGCACACCTCCCCTACGCAAATAGGAATAGAATTTGAAAACACCGCCGTCGGCCACTAAAAAGAGACTGGCGCACACTTCTGCCTACCAATTACGGGTGGCGGCGGCAACTGAGGTAACTGAAGGTGGGTTCCGGACGCACATTTCTACGAGAAGTGCATGCTGACGAAATGGTCCCGATTCTTGAAATGCGGTCCCCAGCTACCGTTACCGGTGCCGCCACCGGTCGTGGTCTTGGTTTGGGTGGCGGGTGCGCTGTATCCGGTGCTCTTCTTCATGTTGCCGCCAACCGGGGCTTTGGCGTAGGCCGATTGCTGGTTCTGTCTGGCCATCGTGCTTGAACGATCCTGCATACTACTGGGTTTCCACACGCTCGGTACTGGTCGTTACCGCTATCAGGGCACGTATTGGATCTGGGTGAGCACCTGGAACTCAAGATGGTTGCCGGAGTTTCCCGTACGGCTACCCTTGCGGATGTTCAAGTTGTTGATAAGCCTGCAGAAAGTGGAAGTGGTGAGATTGTGGTAAGTAAACTGGCATTTTTTACAAGAGGATTTTCCCAAATTATCTTGCGCATCTTGTCATTCTGAGAGTAGATCATCAACACAATTTCGTTTTATCCAAAAAAATAGGACTTGGCAATATCATAAGCGATCGCAACATGTTTGCAAGGGGGGAGATTCCGAACCCGAAACCGGAAAGGTATCCAACCTGTCCAACTCCACGTAGTCACGCGTTCGGTGCGTGTGCGATTTGGAACCGGTTTAGGAGTCATCGGAGAGCAACTTGGAAAAATGGGTACGACAGAGAAAGACAACCTTAATCCAATGACTTAAGCTGCGAGAAGAAAAAGGATCAAAGGTACAGTAGCGATCACTAACACACAACAGTACAATCACACGCACACACACGCACACAAATGTTGGAGGATCTTCTCGAGAGATCCTGGACACGTGATCAAAATGCAATCACGCTGTCCTTGTAAGCAGGACTAAAGGTTCCTTCCCTTTCCGATCACAGCCTACTGCTGGTATTGAACCTCATTGCAAGATTTACACCCTTTCTCAGAATGATCCACAAATAATAAACCTCCCCTCGCTTTGAACTTGGATAGATATTTACCTGACGGATGGCACAAACTTGAGCGTTGAGTCTGATTTAACTATTAACATTGACACCAATTTATTTTTCTAATCGTTTTGAAGTGAATGAAAAACATGCAACCGATCGAAATCAAAAGGATTGCCAAAAAAGAAGGAAATAAACGAATATTCAACTCAACTCAACTCAACTCCTGCCGTACTGAAGGAGACTGACGGGACCGTGCACCGGACGCTTACTTTTATACGCGATCGATGGTTCTCTCCCAGCGGCCTCTTCCGATGCTCTTCCCCATGGAGAAGTTACCCCCGGCGCGTTGAGTAGGCAAGAGAGATAGAGAGAGAGAGAGAGTGAGAGAGCTACAGCCCGCGAGATAGAGGGAATACCGACCAACAACGTCATGCTGCTGCCGGTTGCTTTAAAACTGCGAATGAAAAAAACTGGTTCCCAACCATCTCGACACCACCTATGCCCGGCCATCCCCATATCCAACAGCCTCATCCGTCGTCGTCCGTGGCCCAGAGGCTGAAGCGAACGAGTTTCTACGATGAATTCATCAACAGGGTAGATTATGGAGGTACGTTGTCGCACCCGTCACGCCTAGGGATCGTCCGAATTGCCCTGCGATCTAATACGATTCTAGCTTTTTGGTGTGTCTGCTTTAGGACAGAAGTGTGTATGGTCATGGTATGGGCGATTATGGTGAAGAAGCGCCACCTGTGGCATGAGACTGCATTGCATCTCGTTGGATTTTAGGAACAAAGTGGGCGATTAAATGATTTGAATATTACTAGATTATTCTACCTCAAGGACACAACCTAGAACCTTGAAGATCTGAGAGTGTGCGAAGAGGCCCAATCATTGGTGGAAGGCAGTGTCTATGCTAGCTGCTATGTTAGCTAACGAGCTTAATGTCTTCAGTTGTCCGTTATTTTTGAGATAGCAAATCAATCTGACTATCCATACATAAGTCAGAACTTCAGGAACTACATTGAGGAGTACAATTTACTGGAATCAACTACTAATTTACATTAAGTACATCACTCAAAATCAGCTATACAATGGCAGGCAATTAACTAGCAAACATATCGCATGCATGATCAAGTATGAAGTATCAGAAGTATCAGAACAGAATTATGCTGGAATATTCCTTAACACCTATGCCTTAACACCGCCCTCATCTCGCTATTCCTATTTACCATACTCCCCAATACGCTGAACCTCCTTTTTTCAGAATGCACTTTTTAACTCTCTTTTTCATAGAATGCACAAAAGCTTTGCTTACATAAGCGCAGGCCGATCTCTTCTCGTACCTTCGCCTGAGAAAAAGTAAAAAAAACACAAACTCCAAAGTCCAAACAACTGCTCGAGGGGCAGCCGGAGCTTACCAAAAATATGACCAAACACACATTCGCACATATTAACCTCCACCCAGGCGAGTTCGAATGGGCAACCGAAAAAAATGCATAAATGGAAAATTTTCAAACCAGCTTGGTTAATGGCAAAATACATAAAGCCTCTCTCCGAACACAGCCAACAACACAGGATACAAAAAAGCTGCGATGAAAATGAAAATCATTATTGCAATAAGTAAAACCAAGCACCAAAACCAGAAGAAAAGGAAACCTTCTCGGGGAAGAAAACAGTGATTCTTCCGTGCAGGTTGATCAGCCCAGCGGTGGCAACGGAGCGGCAAAAGAAGAAGAATATGCTTAACGCAGAAAAAAAGTAACAAAAACACATAAAAACGACAGTTTACCGATTAATCGCATTCAATCCACACGCCAAAACAGCACCGAAACGAGATATCTGGTGCCGCCGCCTTTTCCTTGCCGATCCGGTTCGAAGCGGTTTTGCCAGCGGATCTGGGTCTCATCATTAAACACCAAACAGTGCCACCGCCGAACACCCATTCCATTCCGGTTCGACGAAGAAACCGGGTAGATGATGGTCCCACAGCCTCCCTCCTTCCACATTCCCGCCTTTTAACCTCACCGCCCATCGTCGTCGTCGTTGTTGTCGGTTTCACCGTTCGCGAGCACGCATCGGCCGCATGATCGGATATCTGTGGTCGTCGCCAATGTCAAGTGAGCGAACCACAGCGCGAGCCAATTCGTATCCTCTCCATTCAGAGTCATGAATACACACACACATATATTCGGGTGACGCACCTAAAAAGCAGAAGAAAGGTAGAAATGGCAGAACAGAAATAAAGGTTGCATTTTGGGAGGGTGTTGTACTAAAAAAGATTAATAATCGGGAACCATGCACCACCGTACTAAAGATCTTTGCGCAGAACGGACAAACCGGCATACGATAATATAATTAAAAAAAAAAGAGCACAAGAATGCATTTGGTACTGTTTAAAAAAATGTCTATATTTTTAGTATTATAAGGACGCTTAACGCTAGAAAAAAGGGATCATTTTTTTACTCTTATTCCTACACAATACACGCGAGAGTCACAATCATTGTCGTTCATCAGAATCGGGCGAAAAAAGGGATCAAAATTTAAAAAAAAAGTTTTGATGAGTGTAGATCGCTACCGATCGCATTAGGGATCGCTCTGAGGGAAATGATTTGTAGTAAAAGGAGCGTTAAATTTCAATCAATTAGCCCTAACTAACCGACTCCTCCTTCCATATAGCTGTGTACCATTGCCCGGGGGAGCTGTTGGTAAGTGTTGGTTGGTATTGTTACACCCCTCTCCTTCCAGAGCCAACAGCCGCAGAGGCAATGCCGACTGTGGCAGCTGCGTTGAGCATCGCTTAAGGCAGACACACAATCCGAGATTTACAGTGTGCTCGACTACTGACGCGGGTTGCTGTCCTTGATGAGCGGCGGCGTATTTGAGCGCATACTTCCGGTATCTTCTTGCTGCTATGGGGCCCCGAACGGGTTCAAAGTCCATGTCCTAACAGACGCAAAAAGGGAAGAGGAAGGTAACAGAGCGATGGAGAGGGGGGGGGGGGGGGTAAGCATATTTAAATTCATTTTTCCTGCTTGCTTAAATAGTTCCATCTTGGGGAGTAAGAAAGCCGTAGGGAGGTTGACTTATGTTAGAAGCTTATGTTTTCAAAACCGAGCCTTTCGCTATTTTGTCCCTCTGTCACACACATAAGCGATTTGTTTGATTGCGATTCATGATTGTTATTGACCAGAGCTGGTGCAGCTGCAAGAAAGCTAACCTCCGAATTATTCGTCCCACAGTGGTGTCGCGTCGCCCAGCGTTAGCGAGGCAGCGGAAGACGCCGCCGCCGCCGCCTGTTGGGCCGGTTGAGCTTGCGTTTGCTGGGGCGGGGGCTGCGCTGGTGGTGGCATCGGGGACCGGGTGGCCGAATACTTGGACGAGGATCGCGGCGTCATGCGGTGGTCGTGCGAACTGGACGAGGTCACGGAATCGCTAGACCGGCCGACACCACCACCACCACCGTGATGATGATGATGGTACGATCCACCAGAGCTGTGAACGAATCCGAAAGGGGTAATTCATTAGTACTAGCGCGTTTTGGTAGCGCAGAGCTGCCGGTTGGTACCTTCGTTCCGATGCGCCATGGTATCCCTTCATCATATTGCTGCTGTTGCCACGATTGCTCCACGAGTCGGTCGCCTTCGACCAGCTGTCGTACTCGTTGTTCCGCGCATGGTGGTGCATCGGGGGCTGCTGCGTGCGGTAGTGATGGTCGCTGCTGTTCGAGTACGGCGAGGGCTGTTGCATCATCATCAGGCTGCTGCTGCTGCTGGCCGCACTGCTCACGCCGCCCATGCCGCGGGCCGCCGACGTCGACTTGTAGCCGTGATGGCTGGCGGACGGTGGCGGATGGCCGGTCGGAATGCCGGTGTAGGCGGATTTGTTGGAGTACTGGGACGGGGTCGAGGTACCGTACCGGGGCGTTTGGGAGAAGTGAGGCGTTTGCTGGTACGGCGTCATGTACGGCGTCTGTCCGCTCGGTGTGTAGGGCTGCAAAGTGGCCATACAAAAAACACAATCGATTGCAACGTTGAAGAATGTTGCATAAAACGGTTCTTCTGCTGCACACAAGGGTAATCGTAGGAAAGGAGACTTACCGTAGTCACAAAATTGCTGGAACCATACTCGAGCGGCGTGTAGGAATAGTGCGGCGTGTGGTGTGCTGCTGCCGACAAGGAATTCAGCATATGCGTCGGCATATTCTTTGCCACCGACTCGATCGTTTCACCTAAAAATGGAAAAAAATGTTACTTTGTATTTCGTTAAAAAAAAATAAAAAAATAGGAAACTCACTATTAATATCGCTAAATTTGGGCGTACTGCCGTACGGTGTGCGCGACGACATGCCGCCAACCTTCGGCGTGCTCTTGGGCGTATCGATCGGGATCGGATCGCGGAAGTGCTCCTTGAACCACTTGAGCAGCGAGTTGACCGAGTCAAACGTCTGATGCCGAAACCGGTACCCGTCCGGCGTCACCGTCACGTACTCGTGCCGGAACTTGTTGCGCGGCAGGTACGAGAGCAGAAACCGGCCCGGGTACGTCTTCGACACCGACACGATGTAGTGGATCTTGTTGGGATTTTTCTGCTTCTCCGCCTTGATGATCTCCTCCGCTTTCTCCTTCGAGCCACCGTCCGTGTCCCGGTAGTACTTGTAGTTGAGCAGGTCGCGCACGTACGTCGCCATCGGCGTGATGTGCCGCGCGATAATTTCGTCCAGATCCTCGAACTCATCGTTGCCGATCCACAGCGACTGGCCGAGGCTGAACACGTTCTCCTTGCCCTCTTCGCGCACGTCGATGTGCTGGTAGATGCCGTCCGTTACCTTCCACGTCGCGGTCAGATGGTCGGAGCCCTTGCTCGACGGCCGCACGATCACGTCGCCCTGGTCGTACCCTTCCAGCAGCTTCAGCGCTTCCGCGTACGAGATGTTGTGGAAGGACGGATGCACGATCACGCGCTTCACGTACTGCTGGCGCGCCTGCTGCTTCTTCGAGTCGGCCTCCTTGCGCGTGTCCGCCTCTTCCAGCTCCTGGTCGTAGCAGGGATCCTTGCGCGGGCGCCACTCCTGCTTCCGATCGCACAGGTCCGAACTCTTCGACGAGCACTCGAGCGAGAACCGCTCGATGTCGATTTTGGTGACGCGCACGTGCACCGTCTGCCCGATCTGTACGCGCTCCTCCGGGTTCTTCACGTGCTTGTCGGACAGGTTCTTGATGTGGATGAATCCGTTCAGCCCATTGTCGAACCGGACCCGCACACCGGTCGCCTGGCCCGGACATTCGCCCGCATCGAAGTGATTCCACACCTCGGACAGCTCGGGGAACTCCGTCTTCATGCAGAACGGGCACTGCCAGAAGCCGGTCTCGTCGTTGCGCACCGGGTTCGCCTGGTCGAGCTGTTCGCCCTGCGGCTTGCGGTAGGTGAAGCCGCTCACCGTGGCCAGCATCATCTTACCGACGAACAGCGACTCGGGCGTTTCCTTCGTGAGGTAGTCGAACAGCTCCTCCGCCGTCACCGAGCGGAACGGCGTGCGTAGATCTTTGTAGCGCGAGTTCAGCTCCGCCCGGATGTCGTACAGCGTGATGCTCTTGTTGCCGAAACCCTGCCGGTCGAGCTCGATCGCAAACGCGTCCAGATCGAGATCCTTTAGCCGCTCGGGCGCCTCCAGAATCTCTTCCAGCGCACCGGCCGGGTTGGCCTCCTCGTCGTCGTACTCCAGCGCATCGACCGCCATCTTGCGGGCCCACTCGTACGTTTCCGGATGGACGCGGGACCCGTCCAGCACCTCCACGTACGTTTCCGTGCTGTCGCCGAGCGAGTTCGTGTCGATCTTGATGAACCCGGAACAGTTGATGAACACCTTCGGGCCCATGTGGCAGGTGGTGACGAGCTGGGTGCGGTTCTCCAGCCGCGAGTTCGTCTGCTTCAGCACCTTCAGCAGCGTCTGGCCCTTACGCGGTCCCAGTCCGCAGATGAACTGTACCAGGTTCGCGGTCAGCGGGTTCTGCACCGCCAGGTTCACGTCCACGCCCACCTCGTTCGTGCGGTTGATGAACTCCAGCTGAATGTTTTCCAGCAGCTCCTCCTTGGTGAGCTGCTCCTGCAGCGTGTGGTAGCGCAGGCACAGGATTTCCTCGTCCGAGTTGCACAGCTGGGAAAACTCGACCAGCGGGTCCTGGATGCGGCGCGCGAGCGAGATGGCCTGCCGGAGCAGCGGCGGGTACTCCTTAAAGTCGGTCGTACCCTTGACCGAGTTGGCGTACACCTTCGCCAGCTCGTTGTCCGCGATCTCCACCGCTATCTGCGGGAACTGTTCCTCCTCCTGCAGCCGCTTCACGCACTCCACAAAGTCCTGCTGCACCATCAGCGCGTCCTTCGACTCGCCCCCGATCACGATCACGTGCGGTTTCTTGCTGCGGATGAAGTTGGTGATCGTGCGCAGGTCCGACTCCTTGCACTGCTTCTCCGACTCGCGGTACGCGTTCTTCTTCTTCAGCAGGTGCGGTATGCGCAGATAGTCCGTCACCTCGCCGTCGGGCGCGATGATCGCACCGAACGCGGACTGCGTGTAGTCGGGCACGTAGGCGACACCCATCACGCGCACGCCCCGCGTCGTCTCCCACTCGTAATCGTCAAAGTCCGGCACGGGCGGTTTGTACGGTGCCACCTTGATCCAGTTGTACAGCTTGCGGCAGCAGACGCGCAGCACCGCATCCTTCGCCTCGGTCAGCAGCGTGTTGTGCAGCTCGCGCTTGAGATCCGGAATGACCATGCGGTTCACTGCCAGCACCACACACTCCGCCCGCACCTTGTTCCACTCCTGCACGTTTTTCGCGAACTCGTCGCGGTGGTAGAGCGCCTTCAGCTCTTCGAGAAAATCGCCCGACGTGTTGCCCTCGATCCGGTCGACAAACTCCATCGTCAGCAGCTTGTCCTCCTGGGCGATGTACAGCTTGAGGTACTGGTCGCCGGTCAGATCGCGCACCGGCTTCTCCTTCAGATACTTCATCGCGTAGCAGTGGTGCGTTTCGTCGATCTCCTTCATGCCCTTCTTGGTCGGGCGCACGTTCAGCTTGGCGCGCTCGAAGTACAGCTCGCGGATGCACTTGCGGAACAGCGGTTCGCGGGCCAGCTGCCGCGCCACCATAAACACGCCACCCTGCAGCACCTCCTCCGGCGACTCGAACGTCGTGCCCATGTACTCTTTGGCCACCTCGAGCGGTTCCTTCGTTTCCTGCTCGACCTCGTGCCGCTGGTAGCTGTCGCGCACGTTCTCCGCAAACTGTTCCGGCGTCAGGCCGAACCGTTTCGTCAGCCCGGTCAGCCCGCGCTTGCGGCAAATCTCGTAAGGCCCGACGTCGATGTTCAGCCGCACGCGCTCCTTGCCCGCGTCGTCCACCGCCTTACCGCCGCCGCTCCCACCCACCGTCTCCTCCTCCTGCTTCTCCTCCTCTTCGTCCTCTTCCTCCGCGTCCTCCTCCTTGTCCCCGTCGCCATTCTCTTCGCCCTCTGCACCGTCCTCCGTGGCTCCTTCGCCGTCCTCCGGATTCTTCTTTTTGGGTGTGCGCGCTTTCTTCTGCACCCGCTGGGACGGCTGCTGCTGCTGCTGCCCCGACTTTTCCCTCGAGCGCAACCGCATCGGTGCGATGTCGTGCGCGTAGTACAGCAGAAAGTGCAGATGCACATCCTTCAGCTCCTCGTGCGATTGCACCGAGCGCAGCCGGGACAAATCCTCGTCCCGGATCACCCGCATGTCCTCCGGGATCGGCGCGTCCGGGTTCTCCATCAGCTTGTCCAGCTGGTAGTTGCGCATGCTCTCGTACAGCCGCTGGAGGGACGTTTTGCGCCCCAGCAGCTGGCACCACATCGAGTCGAACTTGTAAATCTTCCATAGATCGTTAATGTTCAGATCCGGCTGCACGTACTCCTTGCGGTAGAACGCGATGAACGGTACCTCCAGATGCTGGTTACGCATGAAGTCGAGCGCGTGCTTGATCTTCGGCACGTTCGAGGGAGGCTTGCGCGTCATCGCGCCCTGGTCGGACACGTGCGGCTTGCAGAATGCCTGCTGGTAGATCCACTCTGCTTCCTCCTCCAGCTCGTTGGAGCCTTCCGGCACGGCCGTCACGGGTATGTCGCGCAGCTGCATCCGCTCCGGTATGTCGATCTTGCGGATCTCGTTGTCCAGGTCGGTGAAATGGCCGCGCTTCAGCTCGCTCGGTTCGTAAATTTCGTAGATGGACTTTTTCAGCATGCGCTTGCGGGCCGCCGGTTTCGACTTCTTGCCCCGCTCGCCGCTCGGCCGGTCCGCCTGGTCGAGCTGCTCCTCCTCGTACTCATCTTCCGCTTCCGAGCCCTCCTCATACTCGTCGTCATACTTCTCGAACTCGTCGTAGTCGAAATCGACGCCGAATATGTCCTGTCCCTCCTGCAGCGACGCGTCCGTAAAGATGTGCCTTCGCTTCTTGCGCTTATCGCTGATCGGCACCCCGTCGTCGTCCACGATGAAATCGTCCGCATCCGACTCTTCGTCTTCCTCCTCGTCGTAGTGCTCGCGCACATTGGCCATCGTGTCCCGCTGGCCGCCATCGTGGTCGGACGCGCGCTCTTCGTCCTCTTCCGATGCCGCATCGAACAGCCGGTTCTCGATCGTTTCCCGTATCATGCCCTCGTCGCCAGACTCGCCATCGCTCCCATCGTCGTTGGTGAACTTTTTCAACCGCTTGAACCGTTTCTGTTAAAACGCCCGAGTGATAAAAGGATAAAGGATCGATTTACTTTAAAATGCTACAACCCACAGGATGGTGCAATGCGCCTGGACGCATTCAACTGACCCGCTCGACCTTCACGCCCAGGTTTTCCTCGATCAGCTCGTAGTCTTCGTCCTCGAGCCGATCGTCCAGCTCGTCGTCGCTCTTTTTGCGCTTCTGGTGACCCCCCTCGGAACCATCGTCGGAATCATCATTGTCGCTTTCCTCCTCGATCGGGTTGTCATCGATCAAATCCTTCAGCTCTTCGCGCAGCCGGTCCTCATCATCTGAAACCAAGCATCGGGGGATATGGGGAGGAGGAACGAAAACAAAAAAAAAGTCACAAACTGCGTACATGATCCGCGAATGCAAGCGGGCTTATGCAACATTTCGCTCAGATTGCAACAGATAGCGGCAGGAAATTTGCGCTGGTTTAACACATTCTTCTTCGCAGTTCCAGATTCTTGCCAGCGCAGCTCGAACCACAACCGGTACGACCTGTTCTCACGTGCACTCTCGAGATATCGCGAGTGTCACGGATTTTCCAGGCGCCGGCCTAGACAGGATTCGGTGTGGTTTGTACGTGCACAACAGCACGCCATCGTATGCAAATGTGGGCAAACATGTTTGTACTTTCCGACGTACACATACGCCACAAAAACCCGCTGCGACAATGTGGCTTGAGTGAATATGAATAAAAGTAGCACAATGAGTATCAGGTAGACTAGCGAACCGGAACGATCTGGTACGAAGCAGAAGCATTCTTCGTGCACAGGTTCCGGTTTTGCTGAGCCCGCACGGTGCAATAAACTAGCAACTATTAGCGACCGCGTATTCATTCACGCGTGGTGGGAGCAGGAGTGTGAACATCATTAACTAGAAATAGTGTCCGACAATGCCAAGGCAGATGCATTTAAGAGTAGATATCTCGAGCATTCGGATTGTATTTAAGTCCTTGTTCTGCGAAGCACTCTCGTCTGATGTATCGTCTTTTTCACGTCATTAGGACCTACAGTAGATGACCGCTAACTGAGAGGAAAACAAGCTCCAGTTAACGAACAATGTTCGCTAACTGGAGTGACGTTTCTATGGATTGATTGTTTCGATTGGCGTTGACTGGAATAAACATACCATTTTTTTTTCATTTATGTTGATATAAAGTATAGTAATTCGTGTAATAACATAAATTAATAGCAAACGTAGGCAAAAGACCCTAAATTTGTTTGAAAAATGCACATTTGCGACAAATTTCTCTTAATGAGATTCCGGTTGTTTCATGTTTTGACGTTTAAGTGTTCGTTAACTGAGAATCACTCCAGTAGCGATCACCTACTGTACTTGATCCTGGTAGTCTTACATAGACTTAAAGAGACATATTTTACCACGTAAAAGAAAAATCATAAAATCGATACTTCTTACAGGATGAAGACATGGACTTGAAATTAACCACCTTCATATTTACAGAAAACTACACCATGATGTGATTGGTCATCTCGTTCCTCAAATAATCACACAGTATCATTAGAGCAAACATGAAAATAGGCGTTTTCCATCCGAATCATACCTTCCGGATACAATTACAAGGTAAAAATGAAGTCTTGCCATAAGCCTGGACCATGTCTACCTATAGCAAAGAAAATATTGTATTATTTAAGCCACGTTAGGCTGTATTCTTCAAAATGTACGGCTCTTATCTGTTTTGTCGGTGTGATTGACCAAGTAGTATTGAACAATTCGTACAGTCGGTTTGTCAAAAATCACTTTCGACTCATCTTCGCATTGTCAAACATGTCGAAAATCTTAAATTGATGAAAAATCTGTTACATTCGCTTCAAAACTGCATACCTCAAGCCCTGAAATGAGATAATTTTCGTATGAACATCCGGTTCGTACAGTACTCACCTTCTTCTTCATCTTCGCTGTCCGATACGGCCTTATTCTTCTTCAGCCTTTTCCGCTCATGTGGTTCCAACTCCTCCTCATCCTGCAGGTGGAAAAAGTACAAAAAGCATGTAGTGTCACATAGGTTTTTTCCGCAACTCTTTCTCTCTCCTTCTAACAGTAGGCTTAAAGTGGACATGGACAAAGATTCTTAAAATATAATAGCCCTTCTAAAAGGGTCGTCACCATTACGGACGGTCAAGGATGTTGCACACCTTCCACACACGTACACATTCATACACATACCAGCATCCACCCTGCTTACCTCACTCTCCTCTGCTTCTGAATCGATGAAATCAGCCATCGCTTTTGGGGGGAGTTGGCTCCTGCCTCAACTAGTTTTATCCAAACCCGATATTATCGTCGTCTGGCTCAGGTCTGGCTCCTATGCAATTGCAGGAGTCCCACACCAAGCAAGAAGAAAGTTTACCTGTCTCCCCTCTTGCGGCACCACAAAAAAACCTCTCCCCCGCCTCTTATTGATACTATTGACACAACGCAAAAACACGGCCTGCCCGGGACGGTGTGCTCCGATGTTCCCAACTGCACGGCTCACCTGGCCAGCGGGAGCAGCTGACGCCGGAGGGTTCAAGGACCGCTACAACACACAAACCTGCGGTTCGAAAATTAGCAACCACGGAATCGATACCGACAGCGATGATGCATCAAGTCCCGCGTTCGCCCAGAGAAACGGGAAGACGTTGCGAATGCTGCTTGTACAGCCCACCCAACACTGCCACGGCAAGCTAAACGCTTTCGCGTATCGCTCTGAGACTTTCCACGACCGGATGTGCAGTTTTTCGATCGCTTTTCCGTTTTTTAACCAGAGAAAATGGGAAAAATGCCGTACGACGGCAACAGCTACCACGATGTATGACAGGGTTCAGCAATCGCCATGTTGGATTTTAGTATGACAGCAAGCTGACAGCTGGTTATCGATGTCAGCAGCGGACGGGTTGGACAATGCAGAATCAATAAACCATTCGACAAAAGGATGGCGTGCAGATTGCAATCAATAAAAGTGCTACAAGCAGCTATGTATGTTTTCGTACATATTTTACGTAAATAGAATTTTAATTTGAACTGGTTTTAGAATATTTGTTTGCAAAATTTGACCTCCGCTACATCCGTCAACTCGTTGTCGGGCAATGTGACTTCGCGTCGACCAAATCGTATTCAGCGCCGACATGTGCCGAAACGCTGAATTGCCCCGCGTACGGTACCATGTGTGTGCGTGTGTGTGCGCGCACCGTGCGTATGTGTGTGCGTTCTTTTTGTGTGTTGTTGATAAACGTCAAAACTACAAAAATTTGATATTTTCGTGACGAGAGAATTGCTTCACGAGGGGTCCTGCCTGCACTACGACAACTCGCTCGGATCGGATCGCGATCTCGGGCCTGCAACAAGCGCGCAATCAAACCGCCCCACTGCAAACATATTTGCCAGTGAAATATGCGAAGGTAACGTTTCGGTCTGGCCCCGTTTTCCTTTCCACCGTCGCAGTGGTGTGGGGCTGAATTTTTCACTTGCTACCGAGCTGCCACCCTGCCCTCCTCCGCTGGCTCCCTTCCCCTGGTGTGTGTGTGTGTGTGCGTGTACGATGAAGAAGAGGACACAGTTGCGTCCGTGATTGCGTGCGTGCGTGCGTCCGTGTCTTTTTGGAAAGTGTAGAGGCTGCACTTCCCTGCGCTGGAGGGGCTGATGGTGACCACTCCGCCACCCAACCCTGCCCGTCGAGCTGGTGGTACCCGTGGAACCCCCTCTCCACCCCCCCAAAGTGGGTGAGCACAGGGGAAGGTGAAAAAATGTGCCCGTGAAGGGTGGTGGTGGTGATGACGGCGGGTGCTTTGCTACAGGGTGACAGTGGCGACGGTGTTGTGGAATGAGAAGCAGAAGAAGCGAAAAAAGCAGGTGGAAAAAGTGGAACCGTGAAGCAACAAGAACGAACGCACTGTGAGACTGTGTGCGGGAGCGAAGCAATTGCATTGGTATGTGGAATATTATTTTCGTCGAGATCACCACACACAGCCAGGCAATAAAGAAAAAGAAAAAAAACGCGTGTGATTGAAATGGCAAACGGTGCAGGGTGTGTGTGTGTGTGTGTGTGTGTGTGAGGGAGAAGGGAGAAGTGGGGAAGAGAAGGAAGGAGTGAGAGGGGAATGCCAGTGATGGTGGTAGTAGTGGTGTGGTGGTGCACGATCATCGCGATGATATTCTAAGGGCAGAAATACTCGCACACACACACACAGCCATACACACACAACCACATCCACACGCATGCACGATCGCGCTTCCACGACAAGGAGAAAACGCAGCGGAGAATATATTCGATAATCGCGCGGCTGACCGTCGAAGGGATTGTGGAATGTGGAATTGTGGAAGCAAATCCCACCGTGTGTCTCAGTGTGTGTGTGTGCGTGCGTTTGTGCTCTTTTAGCTGTGGTGGTGTTGTGCGCGCGTGTAAGTGTGTGTGTGTGTGTGTTTGACTGTGTGTACATGTGTCGCTTTTTGTGTGGATGGGGCAGGCTACTGCGCGCGAGATACAGCCTGAAATTCGGTGGATTTGTAGCAGAAATTGTGTGTTTCTCCCTGTCCGGTGGTGGTCCGAGGAGTGGTCTGCCCATCCCACCCTCCCCCCCACCCCCTTGTGCCGGGGTGAAATAGTGGCCGATCCGATCTGGTCACATACACTCTCGCACACACGCAGGGAGCTTTCGTCTCGCGTAAACAACACTGGGAACGAAAATGGAGTACGCTGGTGGTGTGTGGTGGCCTTAGCCACCAGTCCGCCGTGCAGCAGCACATTCCATCGATCGTACCGAGGGCGTGCTAGCGGTGAGGAGTGGCAAAGGGGAAGCGAGGGTGAGGGCGGACGAGCAGCGTCGATTAAACAACGATTCTGTGGCGTAAAATGTGCATCAAAGCAAGCGAAATTACCCACAAAAAGATCATCCTCCTCCCTCCGCCAGTGTGTGCGATCAGTCGAAGGAATCCAGTGCAGTGTGTGTATGTGTGTGTTTGAGTGTGTGTGGTTGTGGAAAAATCAATTTTCTGATGCATTGCAATTGCCCGCACGGTCGTCCAACGTCGAAGAAAGAAGGTCCAAAGGCAGTACAAATCCAGCGGAGAGAGGGACACAAAGTAAAACTGCTCAGTAAAAAAAGAGGGACTTTGGGGGTGGGGGGCGGTACCCTACTGTGCATTCCATTGCCCCCTCCCTGACACGATGACATTTACGGCAAAGGTGGGGGAGCTAGGGGGAGCAACGTGAAAATCCAATCGAATTCAATAACAATGTGCACACCCACCTGTGTACAGAATTGGTGCCAATCTGCTTTTTTTTTTTTTTTTGAACGTGAAATTCCATTTTCCTCCTGTCAATGAGTGTGCATCGAGTGCTCCGTAAATGATGATGATCCTCACGGAACTGCTCACTGCTCACGATGCTTCCGTTACGCATGAAAATCAGAGCAAATGGTGAAAATGTGTAATACTGCAGAATAAAAAATGAAAATGCTGGGAAGGCCAACAAAAATTGCACTTTGCCTTCCACCATCCAACAGATGGAGCGCTGCCTTCATGTGCGGCGCGGGGCGGATCATTCTAACTGGCATAACGCAACGGCGAGTACAGCAAAAAAAAGAAGATAAAAAGAAGAAGAAGCAGGGTAGAAAAAAACACTGCACACAGAAACGTGTGTGACGTCTTCTTCGTTGTTTTTTCCCCTGCCAATCCGTGCCCGTTTTGCTTTCTCACTTTGCATTCCGTGCATTCCACGAATAATTAGAATAAACACGCATCGGTCGGTGTGTGAGCGTGAGCCCCCCCCCCCCCCCTCGCTCACACATACGTGTGTGGTGTGGTGTCCCGGAGACTGCGAGTGCTCTGTGCGCGCGCGACGTGCGGTGAGATGATGTGCGATGATGTTCTGTGCTGCGTGAGTCACACGCAATTTATGCAGCGAGCGAGGGCCCATACAAAGATGATCTCCGTTTCGCATTGCTGCCGTGTGTGTGTGTTGGTTGGTTGTGATCCCGATGTTGGAGAGGGAGGGAGGAGGCAGAAATTTACTCTTTTTTGCATCGTGTTGCTGTGATTTTTCGTGTTGCAAAAAAAATGGTTCTGCGTAATTTTGAATATGTGTGTATGTATGTGTGTGTGTCTATTTCCACACATGTGGTGGAAAAGTCCGCATCCTAGCAACGGGGGAGTGTTTTCCTGGACAGAGACAGCACAGTATGCTTGGATTGAAACTGAAGTGAAAACAGAACTTCCCTCTAACTCATTGTGAATTCGTTATCATCCGCAAATTGGCATTCCTTGCCTGTTACTAATTTTCCATTCTGCTCTGGCATGCTCTCTTCTCTTACCACCCAGATCTAGGAAATAGCAATAAGTTATGCATATTATAATCCAGCATGAATGGAAAAGGCGGCAAAGTTCCGTTGTCGGTGGCTCGCCACTCGGCGTACAACGCGATAGCACTGGAGCAGATCAAAAACGAGTTGCAGCCGTACGAGACGAGCCAGCAAGCGCTGGGTGGTGGTGGTGGTGGTGGTGGACAGGTAAGCGAACCAGCTCCGGCGGTGCTTTTGCCGCTTCCGCACTCTTGCGCTAATCTGCTCCCTCATTTCGATCCACTTGCCTTCCAGCTCGTCGCACCGCTGAAGCGCAAACCGAGCATCGAGAAGGATGCGCCGCAATCGCCGCTGCACATGCAGCGCACTAGCCCAGCGCTGGACTCCGGTGCCGGCAGCTCCCGCTCGAACAGTCCCCACTCGCAGCAACCGTTCGCGGCGGCGCACGTGGTCGGCCGCAGCTCGCAGTACTCACCGTCGCCCTGCCCGACCAACTTCAGCGATGCGCCCCCGATTCCGCCGCCGCGCTGCTCCTCCACCCCGTCCACTCCTCAGCCGCCGAACCCGATGCATCTGCTGAAGCGCATGTCGCCCGCCTCGGTCGCGTCCGGCCGGAACGGGCAGTTTGGCGGTGCGGCTTCGCAGTCGCCGGCCCGCGGCTCCTCGCCGATCGCGAGCAGCGGCAACCATCCGGGGCTGCGGCAGCCGATCATCGTGCAGAACGGACCGCAGGTGCAGCAGCAGCTCAGCCAGCAGATGGCGGTGTACACGGGGAACGAGCCGCCGCCCCCGTACCCACAGCTCGGGCCGTCCTCGCCGCCCAACTATCTGACGTCGTTCCACAGCCGCCAGAGCCCGACGCAGTCGTCCTCGGCCCAGTCGGACTTCCGCAAGAGCCCCAGCTCGGGCTTCTACTCGAACGCGTCGATCGGCTCGTCCAGCCCGATCACGGTGTCACAGGGAGCGGGCGGCGGCGGCGGTGGTCTGCTGGGCGCCGCGATACAGCGACCGATACCGCTGCAGCCGAAACCATCCGCCGTGCATGCGCCCGCCTCGAAAGCGGCCCAGCATCCGATCATTATGCACTCGGTGAAATCGACCCAGGTACAGAAGCCAATCCTGCAGACGGCCGTTGCACCGGCAGCACCAGCTGGAGGCGTGCCCGGGAGCAGCGGTGGCAGTGGTGGTGGTGGTCACCCGCTGCACAACAATCCACCGCCGCCCTCGTACGCCGTGTCGGTGCAGGCCAAGCTAAACAAGGCTGCGTCCGGCTACGCAACACCGCCACCCCCCTCGCCGTCGGCCCTCGGGCATGAGGGTGGTGGGGCGGGTCGGCACGTCGGCGCTGCAGCCAGTGCTGCCGGCGGCCCGGGCAGTGGCGCACCGAAGCAGCCCCTGCGCGCCAAACCATCGCTGCCCGGGCTGCAAAACGTGCTTCCTTCCAATGTGCCAGTGCAGACGGTCGGCGGTGGTGGTGGTGGTGGTGGTGGTGGTGTCGGTGGCGGCACAATGAACGGCCAATCCTCACCCGCTCAACCACAGGCGCTGTCGGGCAGCAGCAACAATGGTGTGTCGAGTGGTAGCAGCACCGGCTCCCCGAACGATCCACCATCGTACGACACGACCATGATACTGCTGCAGAAGCATTCATCCCCCAAGAAGGAACCCCCGCCGGCTTATCTGCTGGACGGTGGCGGCGGGGGTACGCCTCCACCGTTACCACCCTCCCCACACTGTCCCCCGTCAGCGATGGAAATGGAGCAACAGCAGCAGCAGCATCGAAATAATGGCGGCAACAATCACCACCAGCAGTCATATCAACACCAGCAGCTGCAGCACCATCACCACCACCTGAATCATCATAATCATCTACTGCACCATCAGCACCACAACGGGCACGGCAATGCCGACGGCGGTGGCATGGTGAATGGCAACGCGAACGGTGGTGGTGGTAGCGGAATGAACCAATCCTGCAACTCCAGTACCACCGGCAGCAGTAGTCACAACGCGAACGCTAATACGATTAACGGCAATATGAGTAATAACGCTAACGCAAGTAACAATAACAATACAATGAATAGTATGCATAACAACAACAATCATAACAATCACGATCACGCAATGATGCACGGGGGCAGCAGCATCGTCAGCAATGGAAAGGCGGTGCCGCCAGGCGGTTTGTCGCGAACGGTCGACGACGATCGGCACCATCACCATCTGCACCCTCATGCTACCAATGGGTTGATGCAGCAGCAGCAGCACCCGGCCGATCCGAAGCAGATGCCACCGCCAAAGGCACCGCACAAGTTGTCCGGCAGTGGTGGTGCGGCACAGCACACGTTTACCGGTGCGCTGAAAACGCTCGGCGCGCTAATGGGAGGTGGCCAGCAGCAACAGTCACAGCAGCAGCAGCTCAACCACCAACACCACCAACAACAGCAGCAGCAACAGCATGATGCCAAACATCGTGGCATAGCGTCCACTGCGGCAAGCGGTGGTGTGCGTAGCAGCCTCATGAAATCGGTCCGCTTCCCGGGCACTAGTGGCAACACAAACAATAATGGTCCTGCGCCGGCCTACACGAACGGTGGCGGTGGGATGGATCACGGGACACCGAGTGGCAGCAGTACCGCCGAATCATCCCCTGCCACAACACCCACCTCGGCGAGTGGTGGTCGAACAAGCTCTGGAGGTGGAGGAGGAGGAGCTGAAGCTGGTAGCAGTGTTGCCAGTGGAGTCGGAAACGCTTCCACCAGTGGTGCCAGCAGCAGCGGCGGCGGCAGTGCTGCCGGTGGAGCTGCAGGTGGTTGTGCTGGAGGAAGTGGTGGCGGCGGTGGTGGGGAGGATAATCCGCGCAAGATCAAGCACCAGTCGCCGATACCGGAGCGGAAGAACCTGTCCAAGGAGAAGGAAGCGGAGCGGTCCGAGTGTAAGGTGAAGCACTACTCGCCCCAGGCGTACAAGTTCTTCATGGAGCAGCACATCGAGAACGTGCTGAAGTCGTACTCGCAGCGCAACTTCCGCATCAAGCAGCTGGAGAGCGAAATGTCCAAGCTCGACCTGCCGGAGGAGACGAAGATCGAGATGCGGAAGCTGCTGTGCCAGAAGGAAAGCAACTACATCCGGCTGAAGCGCGCCAAGATGGACAAGTCGATGTTTGCGAAGATCAAAACGATCGGCGTCGGGGCGTTCGGGGAGGTGACGCTGGTGAAGAAGATAGACACCACCAACCATCTGTACGCGATGAAGACGCTGCGCAAGGCGGACGTGCTGAAGCGCAACCAGGTCGCGCACGTGAAGGCGGAGCGGGACATTCTGGCGGAGGCGGACAACGAGTGGGTGGTGAAGCTGTACTACAGCTTCCAGGACAAGGACAATCTCTACTTCGTGATGGATTATATACCGGGTAGGTGGGGCAATCCGGGGGAGGGTGGGATGTAGGAGCAGTGAGAGGTGGATGTGATTTAATTCGTGTTTTTGCTGTCGTGACGCCCACCAGGTGGAGATCTAATGTCGCTGCTGATCAAGAAAGGAATCTTCGAGGAGGATCTAGCCCGTTTCTACATCGCCGAACTGACCTGCGCGATTGATAGCGTCCACAAAATGGGATTCATTCATCGGTGAGCAATTGGAGCAAAAAAAAAAAAAAACAGGTATTAAGATATTAATGAACCTCTATCTTGTAACGTGAAATATCCTTACAGAGACATCAAGCCAGACAATGTGCTGATCGATCGAAAGGGACACATCAAGCTGACGGATTTCGGTCTGTGCACCGGGTTCCGATGGACGCACGATTCGAAGTACTATCAGAAGAACGGTATGTGATGTGCCCAACTGTTTTAGTATTCATCCATCAACAGCTAACCTAAAAATCATCTGTGCGTATCCTTTTTCTGTTGCAGACCATGCCAGGCAAGATTCGATGGAAGCGTGGAGCAAATTTGGTCCCGATATACCCCCACCACTAGAAAGGTAACCAGGGGAAACCATGCATTGGTTTGCGATCCAATTGCCTATGCTAACGTGATTCATCCATTCCATTCCATTGCAGGCGGAAGTTCCGTGAGAAAAACCGCGCCAAAGCACACTCGATCGTCGGCACGCCGAACTATATCGCACCGGAGGTGTTGATGCGTAGCGGCTACACCCAGCTGTGCGATTGGTGGAGCGTCGGCGTCATCCTGTACGAGATGCTAGTCGGACAGCCACCTTTTTTGGCAAATACGGCAGAGGAAACACAGATTAAGGTAGGCTCGATCGCGCGCACGAACGCTCGCTCACACGCTACGTTGTGTTGTGCTTTTGTTTTTGGCAATTCACACACTTTCCCTTTGCGTAGGTTATAAACTGGCGGCAAACGTTGCGCATACCGGTGGACGCGCATCTGACGCCGGAAGCGATGGACATCATACTGCGGCTGTGCAAGAACGAGGACGAACGGATCGGGCGAAACGTGGACGAGATCAAGTCGCACCCGTTCTTCCGCACGATCGACTTCACCAAGGACCTGCGCAGCCAGCAGGCACTGTACGAGCCGAAGATCAAGTACCCGACCGACACGTCCAACTTCGACCCGATCGATCCGGGCCGGCTGCAGGATTCGTCCTCGTCCTGCGACGAGAACGGCCACGGCAACCTGGACGAGGTGTGCGACAGTGGCAAACCGTTCCACCACGGGTTCTTCGAGTTTACCTTCCGGCGGTTTTTCGACGACGAATGTGATCACAAAATCACGCTCGACTCGAGCGAGGGACAGGCGGAAGCTATTTATGTATAAAAAAGTAATCATTACTACTAATATTATTAATCTATCTAATTATTATTGCCGAAACACACCTACCTATAGAGGGGCGCTTCTTAATCGTAACCATTTTTTTAGTAACTCTTCTAATCCACGCTCAAAGCCTGCCGAGCGCAGTGTGCGCTCGTGCTGCTATAACGGTTTTGCAGCAGCAGCAGCAGGTGAAAAGGGAAGTAGAAGTTAGTATTGTGTGTGGGGGAAACGGAAAAAAAATGGCAATAGAGCGCGAGATGATACCTTATCGTGTTAGAAAAGAATTATAAAAACCAACACACTCACATGAAAACAGGAATTTTAGATAGAAAAATGAAGGTTAATACAACAAAAAGTGCTCTTAGAAACAAAACTATTCAAAACAAGATATACACACATAAACACAAGCAAACGGGAAATTGGAGGCCTTTTTGGGAAGTGTGAGATGAGGGACAACGATATTTGCTAGTAAATTTACAACCACAAAAAAACACGCTAAAAGATCATTGTAGGGCCAGGGGATGTGGAGAGAGAGCTAGGGTGATAACGCATCAGTGCCGCTTCAGCTATATATATATATATATACAGGTTTTTCGTTTTGTCGATGATTTAATATAACTATTATTATTTTATTACTTTTATACGCGAATTGTTGTACAGTGCAAATATGTGTGATTCTGGATTTACAGAGTATTTAGAAAGTAAGATTGGGGGGGACGAGTGGAAGAAATAAGGAGAGAAACACACACCCACAAACCCACACGCAGCAAATGTGTGGTAGGAGATATATACAAACAAAACACTAGCAAAACCCGTATTCTGAAGCATAATAATACTCTCAGTAGAATCGAAATACGTTCAGACAATCGAATGTAAAGATAAAGATAGAAACGAACTAAAAAACAAAACAAAAAAAAAAACAATGTAATAGTAACAAAAGAGATGAGAAATGGAAACACATCAAAGTAAATGCAAAGGTGAACAGGGCAGTGAATGGTGAGGGGGAAACACACAACTACGGCAAGGAGATAATAAAAATGGAAAACACTTTACATACAACAGTAGCAGAAACAAACTATTTTAAAAGCACGACGTGTCACAAGACGAAACAAAAGCAGTAGCAAACTTAATGGAAAACAGAACGAAAGTGAAGGAAAAAGAAAAAGGAAGAAACATGCATGTTATGTTGGTTTTTTGTTGTTGTTGATATATTAACTACCATGGAAAAAACGGAATAGGAAAATGGAACCTTATTTTCACATAGGAAAAACGGAATCGAAAAAAAAAACAAAATCAAAACATAGGAATATACACATGCAAGATAGCAAGATATCCTGGCACGCGGGAGAATAGGATTGGGGCCTTGACAGGACGGTTTTATCCGGTATGCGATAGCGAAAGAGCGACGAGCCACGCACGAGATAGATGGTACCTTTTTCTCATCACAAATAAAGAACGGAATAAAACAAAAAAAGCCAAAACGAACGAGTCGAACCGACGTCTCTCTCTCTCTCTCTCTCTCTCTCTCTCTCTTTCTCTCTCTCTCTCTCTCTCTTTCTCTCTCTCTTCCTCTCTCTCTTTCATATGAATGAATCTTTCATTGATATTCATTCATATGAATGTTCAGTGATGAGTGATTCGAATCTCGAGACGAATCTTCAAAGATTCATGAATCGCTAAGTATTCAAGAATCTCCAATGATTCATGCATCTCTTAAGGTTCATAAATCCATTAAAATTCATATATCTCCAGCGATTCATGAATCTTTAGAGATGTATAATTTTCAAAATATTGAATTTGCCGAATCCCACCTAAAACTTACTCGTTTGGGCTCAAGCCTGACATGGACCGTCTCCTCGTAGTAAAACAAACTATCCGGTTGCGTGATACTTTCCAAGAAGTCTCTAAACACTGTATAGGCTGGCATGACCACGTAGGTTGTTACGCCAAGAACATATGAATAATAAAACTCAAGCTCAAGCTCTATGTATGAACCCTAGGAGATTTAAGAATCTCTTGAAATTCATGAACCTTTCAAGATATAAGAATCCTTTGAGATTCATGAATCTTTCGAGATTCATGAATCTTTCGAGATTCATAAATCTTTCCAACCGAGATTCAGATTCATTGAATCAATTCAAAGATTCTTTTAGATTCATGAATCTGAATCAGATTTACCCAACACTAGTTCGCTGTGCTCCCCTGTGCCTTATGCCAAACTGGGTATCGCTGTCGAACACCTTCTTGGTAGGGCATGAGTCTGGCATCCCCATGACATGCCCCAGCCATCGTATCCTACCAGCCTTTGCCAACGTCAGGATGCTCGGTTCGCCGTACAGCTCAGCAAGCTCGTGGTTCATCCTTCTCCTCCACGCTCCATACACTCCGATACTCGCACCTTGCTCTGCACCACATTCATGGTGGCCTCTAAAAATTGGATCAACTTCTCAGGTAAGTGGTAACGCTGCATGATATCCCATAGTTCATTCCGGTATATGATGTCTTAGGCCGCCTTGAAGCCAATGGTGCGTTGGGATCTGGAGATCTCGGCACTTCTGGAGGATCTGCCGTAGAGTGAAAATTTGGTCGGTGATGGAATTGCCTCCAACAAACCCAGCTTGGTAGCTGCCGACAAAATTTGTTGCAAAGGGCGCAAGTCTGCAGAACAGGATCTGGGACAGGATCTTGTAGGCGGCATTCAGGACTGTGATGGCTCGAAAGGACTGTGATGGCTATCAAGCAATCCAGCCTGTCGCCCTTTTTGTAGACTGGGTGAATGACACTCTTCCGGTAGTTCTTCCTGCTCCCAGATTTTTACGATTGGCCGATGCATTTCGACGGTAAGCCTCTCCGGCCCCATCCTGAAGAGCTCGGCAGCCAGTCCATCGCTGCCGGCAGACTTATTGCTTTTAAGCTGCTTGATGGCGCTGGCAATCTCATCCAGAGATGGCTGGGGCACCTCGTCGTCGGCGCCAATGCTGTCGCTGGTGTTACTGCTGTGCTGGTTGCCTTGTTTTGCCACTTACGGCAGCCTCTCCAACTTCTTCTCCATTTAGGTGCCCTTCGTAGTAGCACTTCCACCGTTCGATCATCCCCCGCTCGCCCGTCTGGAGGTTTCCTTCCGCATCCCGGTACATTGCGGTTTTTTGTTTTTCTGACGGGTTTCGTGCCGTAGCATGCTGGCGCGCGTTGCATTCTTCTCGGTGCTCGTCTGCACTCTTCGTCGAACCATTCCTTTTTCTCTCTACGCGGTAAGCGGACGATCTTGTGTTCGGCTGCAGTGCTGATGGCTCGATCCACCATACGCCAGTGGTCTGCGAAGGGCATCGCGGCGATGTTGTTGTCGGCCGGAAGCGCTTCCCCGAGCGCTGTCGCGTACCATTCTGCCACATCAGCACACTTCAACCGGTTTAGGTCAAGTTTGCTCAAGAGGGTAAGAAAATAGAAAACTCTCACAAAAGCGTACAGTTTAAATAATGTTTATTGGCAGTTTCTGCGAGCTTCTTACTACTATATTATGATAAATGCAAACAATCGATGGTCACGTGTATCATTGATCAGGAATCAAGCTGCAAACCGCTCGTTGGCAGGGCGGCATGATCCAGTAACGATCATTCGAGCACGATCACGTCGTCCGGATCATCCATCGGTTTGGGTTTGGTGTTGGACGATGGAGGGCCCTGCTTCGGACCACCACCGGTGGCACCTTCACTTTCGCGCGCTTTGTTCGCCTTTTGTCGCTCGGCTAGCTTTTGCTGTAAAGTTTTCGCTTGATGTTGCTGCTGGCTGGGCCTTAGGAAAAAGAGCGGGAGAAGATGCATTAAGAGCAAATAGGAAAGAGCGAACTGCAATTTCATAGTCAATCCCTTACCCAACGCCCATTGTATGCGCCGCCATCGACGGAGAGGATCTTCCAGCACCACCACTGCCGCTACCGATCGCCGGCTTCGCCCCTCTGCTGTAACCGTCGGGTTGGAATGCTCCCGACGCTACTGGTGTGATCGTTGCACTGATTCTTGGCATGCCACCCGTCGTGGTGGTGGGACTAGCAGTGAAACGACTTCCTCCTGCTGGCCCGACCGGACCGGAACCACTACCTCCACCAGCCCCAGTACCTGCTGCTGCTGCCATACTCACCATTGCGGCCTGCATCGCCATCGTATTAGTGCTGGAGGCTTTGTTCGATTGCTTTGCCGATTGCTTTCGGCCACCGCCACCACCACCACCACCACCACCCGTTGCCGTTTGCTGCGTGGTACGGTCACCGCCCTTCATGCTCATCAGCAACGAGCGTGCCATGGTGGGATATTTTTGTAGCAGCTCCGCATAGGACGCTAGCAAATCCTTTGGCAAGGATCCGGCCCCGACACCCAGCCCGGCGGCGGTGGGGAGCGTTTTATCCGTTCGGTTGACGTTCGCTCCGGTGGCTGGTTTACTGCCGCCTGCCATTGGAGGTTGCACGAGAACAGGCTCGATCGACAGGCCGGGCACGCCGAGCTGCGAGATGGCAGTTTGATGCGAGTGCACCGGTCTGCTGTACGGTGTCGGGCGCGACTGTTGGCCCGCGGCGTTAGTCGCTTTACCCTTGCCCTTCGTTTTGCGGCTTCCCGCCGGCTCCTTGTGCCGTGCCGGTATTGGTCCCTCCGATGGGGTAATGGTAAGGATCGGCGATGGTGAGGAAACGCGCTGCGACGCGCTACCGAACGGTGAGGACACGCGTGCATCTTTCTTCGCTGGCAGTGTGCCCGTCAGTGTGGACATCGGAGTGAGCGTAATGGTGGCAAGCTGGTGCTGCTGGTGCTGCTGGTGCGGCTGGTGCTGCTGCTGCTGCTGCTGCTGCTGTGGCAGTTGATCGAGATTAATGGAAGTGATCGTACTGCTGGCAGCTGATTTGCCACCGGAAGCCTTTTTACTTCCACTAGCTGCTGGAGGTTGATAATCCTTTCCAACCATTCCTTTCTGCAGTCCGGCCGGCAATGGCGGCAGTGGAGAGGGCGTGGAAGTGCTCCGATCGGTATTGGGAGACATCGACACTGCCTGTTTTTGCATTTTCAACGTAGCTGTGCATAGAAGAAAATGTTATGAAAATGAGTGCAATGTGCACGTGGAACTGCTCAACTTACTCAAATACTCGTTCAGGGCGGCAGTCATCATGGGATTGGTACCGAGTGATGCGATGTTTGGGATTGTACTGAAGAGCTTAAGATACTGTTGAAACAGGGCGGCAGGATTGGTGGTCGACGATGAAGCAGGCAATTGTTGCGCTAGTGCACTGACCGCTGGCAACGAAGCTGCCGAACCGGTCGGCATCGGTAGGAGCAGTTCGTTCGGGGACGTTGCGGAAAATGCCATCGATTTCGTTGTGGTGGTCGTTGACGCGCCCCCCATCGACGGCATTGTGCTGGCAGCGGAGGAGGTGATTTTCGAGCCACTGGCACTGGCGGTCGAGGTTGCTGCGGCATCGTGCATGATTGGCGTTATGGTCACACGGGACGAAAGCTCCGACATCATGCTAGACACGCTGGTTCGAGCGTATTGGCCCGATGGACCGGAATAGCCTTGCTGCTGAACAACCGTCTGTTCCACGCTCGACGATGTAGCGATGGAGGATGCTGCTGCGGGCAGCGAAGGGTTGATCGCACTGGATTTGGTCCCGCCCAAGCGTCTGTTCTGTTTCGTCAGCCCGGGAATAAAATTCTGTTCCAGGTAAAGTAACAAAAAAAGGCGAGTCATTCGATGTATCACAGTAAAAAAAAAAGGATAGCCGAGCATCTCTTACCGCAGATATGGGTTGCATCGGTACGATCATTGTTGCAGGAAGTTCGCCACTGGTGAGCATCTGCTTCGAACCATTGCCACCATTGCCTGAAGCACCCGCTCCTCCAGCCCCTGTGCCACTGGCCGCATTTTGCTGCTTTTCCTGCGTCTTTCGGTAGTTGATTTCGTACGTGCAGAGCTTTACGGCCAAATCGAGTAGGCTGGCATTGTCCGGCAGTTTCAGGCCCTTGTCACTAATGAACGCTCGGTACGCGTCGATCAGTACCGTCGCAAACAGCGGCTCCTTGGACTGCATGTGCTTAATGATCTTTCGGTACGCCTTGTACACGTCGACCATTAGCGACAGCAGCTCGGCATCGTTGTGCCCGTCGGACGCTTTCTTCAATATGCTGCGATACACCTGTACACAGAACAGCATCGCCTGCTGGACCAACTCTTTCCGCTCAAAATCATTTAAATATTTCCTATCCGGGGAAAAAGGGGAAACACTCGCATTAGCAGTCGGTCAAATGGAGATGGTGGACCATGTGACTTACTTGTCCGGTTCCGGTGTGCGCTGCAATTGAAGTGCCAACTCCAGCAGCACTTCATGCTCGGAAAATTCTTTCAACGTTTCCATCAGCACGATAACGCATTTCGAGATATGTGAGGCAAAGTTACCCGGCCGATCAATATCCGATGCAGGAATACGCCACAAACCCTGTAAATGGATCGAGACGGTACAAATAAAGCTCCTACACCAAGCGCACGGTGCTATCTTACATTGAAAAAGTTGGTAGTCTTCCGTTCGGTAAACAGTCCAGGTATTTGATTGCCTAACGTGGTACGATACGTGCCGAGCAGCAGCTGGCGGGCACTTTCGAACGACTTGGTCGCACCGGGCGCATGCATGAAATGATGTATCAGCCGGTACATCGATTTGTAGTGCTCGGGGAAGCGCGTTATGCACTCTTCCATGTTTTTAATGCACAGCTTGAAGATGGTATCCCTCTGGGCGGGGCTGATCGTTTGTTGGTTCTAAAATGGTAAGAATGATTCAAATGCGCCGTTAGTACTTTCTGCCGAAGAAGTTCGTGTGTTGCTTTCCATTACTTACAATAAGCTCATCATCCGTCGAGGTGCTATCACTGTCCGAGTCGGACGACGAATCCGTATCACTGTCGGACGAATCGCTGCTCGACGAGGAAGTGCTAGTCGTCGTCGTAGTGGTGGTCGTTGTGGATGTAATTGCGCTTTCCTGCGAACCTCGGCGCAGTGCCGGATTTTGCGGATCGCCCAGCTGTTTCAGCTCCTCCACCCGGATGTGTTCGAGCATGCGGCCCGCTGGAGGAGGCGGATTTGCACCAGTGTTGGCCGGTGAAGGTACATTCTCATCTTCCACCACTAGCACATCATCCGTTGCCGGTTGTGTTTCGACCGGTTTCGGACTGTTAAGCGTTGGAGTAGTACCATCCGTCTGTGCTATCGGTGCTTTGTCACCTTCCTCGACTGGTGTAGGCGCGGTCGATGCCCCATCGGGTTGCACTGCTGTTGTTGTCTCGCCCGACTTGCCCACCTTCGGCGATGCAACCGAAACGTCCATTTCGACCGGTCCTCCCGCATTGCCACCGTTTGGCGAGATCTTTCGCTTGAGCATGGTTTCGTTAATTTTGGCACGATTCACCGCGAACGGACTGGTGGACAGTTCCTTCAGCGTGCGCAGAAACAGCCGCGACGTTTTCTTGTTTATCGGCGAGTGCTGCTCCACGTACTTCATGATGGCCGCGTTGATGCGGTAAAATATCTCCAGCGCTTCGATCGCCAGCTGGGACGGGCTGCTGTGATTGATCTTGATCGGATAGGTCGCATTACACTCGTACAAATATTTGGCCGACTTGAGGTAGTGGGTCAGATAGACGGCCGGGTGTTCCTTCTTCTTTTCCGCAATCTTGCCCAGCATGTAGTGATGCAGCCAGATTTCGTCCTCGTGGTTCGGCCCATTGTCCTGGTTCGGTTGCAGCTGCTGCTGTTCATCGATGCCGTCTCCGGCCGCGCACAGCTTGATCAGGCTTACCTTATTGAAGCACGTGAATGCTATATCGAGACAGCGCTCCTTGTGCGTTTCTACCAGCGCGAAGCTGTGATGGAAGAGGATTCATAAAGGGGTCAGTTAGCCTGCGTAACGTTATTTTATCAGTGCAAATAATGTACCTTTCCATGGACAGTGTGTCACTCAGCAGCTTGAGGCTGCGGGAACAGAACGAATGAATGTTGTACGCGAAGGAACCGTACTCGATCCACAGCTGCGAGTCTTCTTCGTTCAGCTGCAGGCACTGATCGAAACACTTCATCCCATTGTCAGTTTCGTCTAGAAATTCCTGCAATCTGGAACAATAAGACACGTTGGTTACACACACACACTGCTCCGTTTTAGCACACGCGTTTCCCTGCCACTTACGGTATTACTTCCGTTGAATTGAGCTTCGTTTCAATTTTGCTCGCCTTGGACAGCGATATGCCTGCCCAGGAATCGAACCGCGCTGGTTCCAGGGCCAGATCCATCACGTAGTACTTGATCGCCCGGGTAAAGTCCTGAGTTTTGAAGTAGAAATCAGCCAGCAGATAAAAGATTGGCTTTACTTCGCTCTGCAAAATGTTTGCGCCCTCGGGCAGCGTGTTGCCCTTGCCATCAATAAACTCCGATATGGGCCGGGACAGTTTCATCATATTGATATCGCTCGGTATCAGCAGAATGATGCGCTGGAGCAGCGCTTCCATGTCGGTTGAGATCGATTCCAACCTGGAATTTAGTATGGAAATAGTTACATCGAACCCGCGTAATACAATCACCGACCCCACACGCCGCTCACATACTTGTAGGAATTAAAATCGGGCAGGCGGTCGGGTCGATAGAGATCAAACAGCTGAATAGCACGCTCCCAGGTAAGCGATACCTGTGCAGCACAATGGTCTTGTATGTGCCGGAGCCGAGGTCTTTTCTGCGGATATCCGTACAGGCAGTACGTCACCTGTTCGAGATATTCGTTTAAAATCTCGCGGAAAGGTTCCAGCATTGGTGAACGAATTTTGGGTACCACGACGTCGAGTGTGTGAAACAGCAGTCCACTGTCGCCCTTGGAGCACCAGTTTTTCCTGTGTGGCGAGAAAATGAAAACACGAATGCAATAAAAGCAGGAATTAACCACTCCCGGGCGATTCTTACTTTCCGAGCAACTCATGAGCAACGAAACACATCATGATCGAATTGCACAAACGCTCTGGCTCCAATTCTAACGCTCCACTTTGATCGGCAATTGCCGGCGTACGATTTAGCTTGACCGAGCTGTCCATATCGTCTTGTCTGTAAAAGCAGGGTGAGGGTTTGCATAAATTCCAGTGTACAATTAGCAGTCCGCAGCCTTTCACCGCAATACCTTTCCAAGATGTAGTAAAGAACGATCCACGCTCTCCAGCATTCGATGAGACATAGCTGGGCGGTGTAGTTCTTCTCGCCGCTCGGGTCCAGCTGATGGGTGAGCAAGCGATGCAATGATTGAAGGAGACGCGATAGATTTTTGCCCAATATATCAACTGAAATAATACAAAGGTTGATTATTTAACAACACCCGTCACTATTTAGAGAGCCCCGCAACACGCACTCATCACCACCCCTTCCTGTTTGATGATGGACTCGATGTACAGCAGCGCAAAGTTTATATTATTCGCCCACATTCGCGACATTTTGCTGTCGTGCTGAACCGGGGGAGTAATAAACTGCTGGACAGAGTAGGTGAACGATTTTTCCGACCAGAGAAAACATTCCTGAAGTTAGAAATAGCGCGAAAGAGAAGGGTAAATATCGTTACCAATCGTTGGTTGCATATGTTGGTTACCTCCATTTCCGCCATATTCCAGAGCGATTCCAACAGCATTTGCGTTTGAATGGTGAGGCTGAGAATCGTTTCATTTGGATTGCCAACCGACGTGTAGTAGCGCAAGGTATCCTTCAAGATATCAACCACCTGCTCATGTTCCCCGGCATCGTAGTGACGCTTAACGCGCTCGATGCGTAGCTTCCGTTCAGTTTCGCCGATCAGTTCACGGACCGAGCTGCTACTGATGCGCGTGTTTGCCTTCTGATTGGGAAAGCTTAACTCTACGCGTGAACCATCCGACGATTCAACAAGCTCTTGAATCTGTAAAAGTTGCAATGATCCGTGGATGAATGGTTTGGCGTTAAAATACAAATAGTATTGAGAATCTTTTTACCGCATAAAGGTTATCTAACGCTAAATCAAACTTTTGCATACTGCAATCCAGAATGTAGGCAATCCACAGTAGTCGAATGCGATACACCATCACGATTTGCAGATTGGGTAAACTGTCCACATAAAAACGGCAGCGATGGAATACTTCCTCGTCGAATTGATCAAACACACTGGAAAGGATAAGCATACGAACATTGGCATGACATTTAGTCTTTTAGACATTTAGACAAATTAGTCAATTTCGATATCGTTACTCCCTAACACACCTGTTTGTATCCTCCAAACGACACTTTGCCAGCCCTGCATCAAGCTTCAGTTCCAGATGAAACAGCGAGATTTGAAAGATCACTTCCAGCCGCTCTTCGGACAGTTGATTCCATGCATCGTAATCGGTGAATTCCACGAAGAACGAGTGTACCTTCAGGTACAGTGAGCGGAGTTCTGGCTTCACCGCAACACCCCAAGATTTAGAAACGTGAGCTAAAAATCCGTACATTAACGCGTACACGTCGATGTCGTTTTTCTGAGCGATATAAAGAGATAGTATGTGTGAGTGTGTAACAATTAATAGTCCCGCCAGTCAATGAAACATTGCAATATTACCTTCATTTCGGCGATAAAGTGATGCAAATCACATTCACTGCAAAAGTCCAGCTGTGTAGTAGTCTGTTGGACATGTTCTTTAGGTGAGCCGGTTCGATTTCCTTCCTCCTGCTTGTTTACCGTTTCCCTTTTTAGGTCCTTTTCCTCTTCCACCGTGAAAGGCGAATCTTTGAATTGTAGTTCCTCCCTGCAGAAAAAATAAAACAATTATTTTGGGAAATTGCAAGAAAGGGCACACAGCGCACTTACGAAAGGTGCTGTTTTACGGCCTGCTTGAAGAATGAGTCCACCGTAGCGTCGACCGGATCATTCACCTCCTGTACGCTCTTCTTTCGGGTCGAGCGGCGATTTTTGTGCCATCCCCATTGCTCCAGAATTTTTAGCTCCGAGCCCCGTCGCCGTGCTTTGTTTTTGGCCTGCTCGTTGGCATCTGTGCAGTGGATGGAAACATGATTGTCTATAGTATTATACACTTTGCATCGTTTGCACCTATCAACTCGTCTTACCGACTCCAGAATCAGCACTATCAGCAGCCGATGTACCATTACCGTTGGTTTCATCGTTACTTTTCACTGCACCACCGGCACAATTCGCATCGTTTGCTTCTTCTGCAACAAAATGTTTGAAAAAGGTGTCAAATGCTGGGCACATTATGCTTGCTCCGGCTCTCAGCACTCACCACACAATTCATCCTCTTCCGTTTCCATTCGATTGTCGTCCTTTGCAGTTGATACATCAGTGGCAGATTCTGTCGGTAGCGGTGCCATTTCCACATCATCTTCCATAGGTTCCGGTTGCTCCTTCCGATGTTCGCAGAACAGTGCGTCCGTGTCAACCATAAAAACACATTTCTATGCAAAAGATAAAAGACATGTATGAGAAAGAAAAAAAAAAGAATATGCTACACATCTCACCAGATCGAGCTCCTCCATAAGACAATTCACCTGCACCAACGCATTGCCGATCGTTTCGAAACTGAGATCATCGATTTTCAGCACATTTTTAAGCGTCTCCGGCATGGCGGTAATGTCCACCGGCTCCTCGGCCGGGTGGCTTGGTTTGAACAGCTCATCGAACGTTTCCAACGCACGGACCAGTGGTCGGTGTTTCTCCGCCTCGGTGAAATCAAACACCGGTGGCACAGCAAACACGGTATCCAGGTATGGAAGGGTGGATTTAAACCGTTCCCTGATCGCTCGCAGCACATCCACGTACAGCTTGTTGCGGCCATCCTTCCGATGGCATTGGCTGGCCCATCCGTACGCTTCCACCACGTTCGAGGCGCTGCAAAACACGCGCAGCAGCCCCTCCATGCTGGGCCAGTGATTTGGGTTGCGCTTGAGACACTTTTCGAAATAAAGCTTCGATATCTGCAGATGGCCCGTCTTCAGTGCCATGCGCGCCAGCCGGGACATGGTGTACACATCCGTCTCGTCGAGATCCATCGCCTTCATGAGAAACTCGATGGCGAGCCGGTCTTTGCCCTGCTCTTCGTAGATCAGCCCAATGTTGCGGTAGCAGTTGTACTTCACCGCAAACAGTTTGCTGTCCGTTTGGGTGGATGCGACCTAGAACGATACAAATGGGGTGTTTTGTGTTTTGAAAGCGGTTTCAAGCGGCTTCGTACGCCCGGCGGCTCATACATCGTTGATGACTTGAGTGTCCAACAGCTCCAGCAGTAGCTCCAGCGCATCTTGCTGCTTGTTCTCATTTTTCATCTGCAGGGCGCGCACATACTCCGAGATGGCAATAGTTTCCTAGAAGGTGAAGAAAGTTACACTGAAGGTGATGCCGATGATGCTGGCGGAAACACCCGCCGCGGGGAGTGTTAACAAACGATGCGCTTCACCTACCTCTGCTTCCTTCGTCACTATTAACTCCGTATCGAATCCATTGCTATCTTCGTCGGATTCTTCCTCGTTTAGTGCTGAAATTCGAATCATTTTTAATTGGATTTATCTTACGATTCGTTCGTTCGCGTGACTGCACGAGTTTGCGATGGCGGCAAAAGCGACTTTGTTTACATGCCTTCGGTGGCCCTTGTGCAAAAAAAAACACCGCTTGTCACTGCCAACTTAAGGTGACGGCTAATGAGCGAAAAAAGTGTGACAGCTTTTCTACACGGAACGCTACAAATGTCGAACGTTAATCGTGAACCACATTTTATTCAAACTCTTTCTTGCTGTTATCAATTTAACATAAAGCATTTTATTTATTTATTATAGTTTACGTTTAGTTTTAGTTTTATAGAGGCTTTGGGGCATTTTGGGTGACATACGTCTGTGGGATAATACCGCAATGAGACACAAATTTCCATTGGAAGGTGTAAGTCTAGCGTAAATTTATTAAATACAGTTAGAAGCGCTCGTAAATATTAACATAAACAACAAAAATATATTGGAAGGTTCAATAAACTTGCTCACGCGGCGCCACTGAAAATGCCTCCTGCCCGATAATAAGCGCACCATCATATTCCTCCAAACACGGCTCCACTGATTCTGCATTCCTCTAGCGATCCGAGCAATCTAACTACTCATCTGCAGCAGGGCATTAATCACTGCATCGCGGTCTTGATTGTTGGCCACGGCCACCGATTTGATCACTTCCTTGTCGACCTGCGGGAACATCTCGTGTATGCGCGTCAGATCGTCGTCCGTCAGCACTGGAGGCGGTGGCCGTGCTACCTGGGGCTGGTTCGGTGCCACGAACACGGGCATCGGGGTACCGGTGGCCACATTCGGTACCAACACGACCGGCGCATTGGTCTGTATCATGCGTGGTTGGACGACCATGTTCTGGAAAGGGGAAAAAAACATCCAATGAGCTCGAAGCTGATGCATGCAACCTCCTCCTCGCTTTCCCAGCTACTTACATTAAAGCTCATCACCATGTCGAGGCTACCTTCCAGCCCTTCGCCCTGCTTACCGCTCAGCGGATACCAGTCTTCGTGCGTTTCGCCCCTCAGCACCGATTGGGGGATACGAATTTCGGCCCAGGCAATCAACTCGTCCATCGAAAAGTTACACTCGTCGTAGATCTCGAGCGCAATCGTGTCGACGCCGGCCGGCAGCTGACAGTGTATGACCCGATTCCAGCGTGGATTGCGACCACCGTTCGGTGCCGTCTGCGTTTCGTACACAAAGTGGCCCACCCGCAGACGCACGTACGGATCCATCCGAGTGATGCCGTAGTTTTTCACCAGCTTCGCCTGCGCGATGGTGATGCTCAGGCGTCCGACAAAGTTCGGCGCCTACGGTAGATCGAGGGTTGCGCGAAATGAGGAACAAATTGGTTACAGTGTGAACATACGTATGCGGGCGTGTATGGGCGTACTTACCATATGGGGCGTGTATGTATTGTGGTAACTTTGAAGGGCCAGTGCGGCCTGCCTATCCGATACCTCCTGAATGTCTTGCGCTGTCGTAACACGCAAAAACTCATCCGGCAGCGGTCCAAGATAAGCCTGCAAATGAAACAAACAGAAGGTTCTAGATTACACCCGGCCGTAAAAATGCTGCCCTGCAAAGGTAGCAGGCTGAAATGAATCGGGAGCAACGTGATAGTGTAATGCTTTTCCAGAAGAATGTTCCAGCTACACTGCAAGTCATTCCCACCTGCGGTGAGATGCATTTGAAAGGTTTCTTGTCACCAACGAACAACACCGCAACAATTACAAAGCACAGATACTCTGTGGAATCACGGCACTTTGTGTTTGAGATTGCACGTTTTGCATAAGATCAGTCTAGCCTTTAACGAAACGGTCCTACACAGCCCAGTTGGAACATGAATCATATCAACAATGTGTACAAATTACATTTTTTTATCGCTGATAAAGAACGACGTAGATAGATAGGGGGTAGAATGCTGCCCTCCCCAAAACCGCTGTGTACGGCAAGGGGGCGAGGGTGCGACAAGAAAGATATCGATATTTAGGCAATTTACCCGCTTCCAGTGTTCGTTAGATCTTGGCGTCACTTCCTCCATGGCTAGGGGCAAAGCAAAGTCCGTAAACACAGGTCTTTTTTTCACTTGCTATCAACAAAAATACAACACCACCGCCAGCTGGATTTGCAGATATGGCACGAACGAGACGGCATCTGCCAGGTAGGGTCAACAGCGCGGTTTCCCTCATTCGCCATATTGGATTATGGTGTGACAACTGAGTGAAGTAAACATCAGAAACAAACAACCAACTTTTGGCGCAAAGCATAGGGTGAGTGAAAAAATTGATAAATTAACTGGTTTGCGTGGTTTATTTTATAAAAGGTGTGTTTTTTTTTTACTCTCGATAACGCATTGCAGAAATCTGTTGTGATTTGGTCAAGGTAGAAATTGTGTTATTATTGAATTCGGACTGTAGTACGTTGGTTCCTTGGTTAAGTGATTGTACTCATAGTTCTCATCAAATAACCGACTTTGGTGTTAAGCAATTAAACCTTTTAATAGAACTCATAAATATTGAATAAACTGAGCCTGTTGTTAAGAACAAGTTTGCCATAAGGACCGGAACCAGCAATCTATAGACTTACGAAGGCATATTGTCTACTGGTTCTTGCATCTGATACAATCTATACTTCTTCGCTATGATTCTTGTAAGTGCGGATGCCGATGATTCCTATACGGAACGTATTTGGAACGTTGTTGCTATTGCTTTTTTATCGTGATTTTTACTGCTATTTTGATCCTTCGTTACATTCGCTTCTCTCCGTAGGAAGGGTTGATCATTTGGATACTTATTTATTCCTCAGATGCTATATCCCCTTGGTGGTCTAAGCTTCCTGGAGAATAGTCCGACACCTCCGTTATCTGTTAACTCTTAAACAAAACTTATGCACGGCATCTTTTCACCGCAGCATGTACCATTGGGCTAGGTTTTCCCATGCAATGCGAATTGGTTAGACAGCCAGACAACTCATGCAGCTCGTTACTATTGCACTTCCTTTACAGTCCTGTTACAAATATGGTGCCAACTTCTCTTCTAAGCATTCTCCTCACTAACACGTTTTAGAGAGTTTAGTATTATTTGAAAAATGGTCCATATTTCAGTGGTGTTGAGGCTGAATATTTTCTCAGCTTCAATTTCTATGAGCCAACAGCGGAACCACATTCTCATGTGGTCTTTGTCTCGGAAATTTCGAAACCAAAATTTTCAAAAATAATGTCCAACACATCGATGGTTCAAAACTGGAAAGAAATCAATTCCAAAAATAGCATCCAATCTTTATTTCCATTCCAAATTTCACTAAATTTAGTTTTTTAATACCTACCAGTGCCTACAATATTATGCTTTTCTTTCATTGATTACATCGCTAAACAAAACTGTTTCACCTATTAGTACCTACAATTTATTAATAATTCTATTTTTTGGTTCGAAACGCCTAAAGTGCACACGCACATTCGATGGGTGTGCTATCGTTGCCACTGTTTAGATGTACGACAAATAGCTGGAGGCGCCCTTCTTCTTCTTACCATACTCCCACCCATGTTCCTCTTCGTGCGGCTTGACGTTCTTTACCGGGATGCCCACATGTACCGTTTTGACTACGGTTTTCGTATGCAGATGGGTGTGATGCTTAATCGGCACGTGAATGCGAATCCTGTGTACAATACATATGGAAACACGAAAAGCTCCATCGATTAGTACGCGCGGTATTACGCAGATCACGTGCATACTCACTTGGCGTGATCCGGAACGGGCAGTGCGTTAAAGGCAGACACAACCATGGCCATGATGAATACCAGGGCAAATACCTGTCCGAAAGAAGCAGAGCAGTAGTGCAACTTTAGTGTTAATGTTGAATTATCAAATGCTGGGCTTTTGAGGATACACTTAAGGATACACTTAAAGCTACACCAAAATGTATGTTCTCTGGAGTGTGTGATTGTCCAGGTGGTTGAAATTGGATTTAGATGTAATTTTCGTTCACAATATCCACAACAATGATTGTATGTCACTCTCCATGCACACTTGCGCTTTGTCCCTTTGAACGATCGATTTTTAAAGTTCATTTTCCACCATTTAATGTCCTCAGATGCACTGTCTTTTTCACTTATTACAACAACTGTTGGCACTACCATTGAAACCTTAACCGGGTGCCGTAACTTACAATTTTTGATGCCATTTTCATGATGTATATTTGCAATAGGGTTGGGTTGCGTACTACGAAACGAAATGAAATTATTCGTAAAAAGAATTCCACTACTAAAGCACTTTCACTAAAATCCACACTGAACACTACACTGAAATCGCGAGTATCCGTCAGAAGTAATCGCTGAAGGTGCACTGGAGTTCGGTTCGGTCCTCCGTTCCGGTACGGTCCTGCACTGTGTGCGGTGTGTCGTGCTTGCGCTCGCAGCTGATCGCGGTAGTTATGGTCAGTTTTTGAAACCGACCGATCTTTAAATATCTATCTATCGGCAGCGAGAAATGCTGCGATGCGGCCGGTACCCACCCCACGCCCTGCAACGCCCGGGAGTGGCCGGGTCGGCTGGTGGTGGCAAATCCAGCCGACTGCACGGTACATCGAGTGTAGCTTGATGCTTATGGTGGCTGATTGAAGCCTGTCCACACGCGTCCCGCACGGGTGGTTTGGTATGGGACGGTGGCCACGCGAGCGGGACAGCCCCTCCGTTTTCCTGTCCATCCATCCTATCCTATCCTCCCGGCTACACGGTCGGTGGGGTGGGGTACGGTTGGTTGAGCGATGGGAGGGCGAAAGATAAACAAAATCCAACGTTATCTCCAGCGCTACTGTCGCGATCGGTGCTTGCCAGCTGCAATCTCTCTCCCTCTCTCTTTATCTCTCTCTCTCTCACACACACACACACACACACACACACACACTCTATCGGATTCTTTCCTTCTGCCGGGTTTTGATTTCCATTTTTGTGCTCATTCGCGCAATAGATGCATGGCAGGGGTGGCATGGGGGTACACCGAAATTCATAGCCCACCCATCGTAGCAGACACCGGCGAGCCCAAACATAATGTTGATTTCGCCCTCCCTTCCGGTTTCGAGTGGAGCTCGTCGTAACAAGCGCGAAAGCAAACCGCGCGTTCCCCGCGAGATCAGTGGGCAGAAGCGCGTGAGACAAGGGGTGAAAGGTTCCCTCCTGCTGGAGGAAAGGCCGAGAAAAGAAAATGATCGCAGCGCAAACGAGCGGCGATGATCGCAAAAAGAGCCGACCGTTCGATCGGTACGTTGTGACCTGCGAATAGGCTCGGCCAGGTTTGTGGATGGACCTTAGCATTCAAACTGTTAGGGGGATTATGTGTTTTTTAATCTTCCCATTATTGCACGGTTGGATTGGATAGACGCTAACAGAGGCGCCTCGGAAGTAATGGATGTGCGAAAAGTGGCGATTAACCGATATGTTGTATGGGATCGAAATAGTGCTAAGAAGACTTAATTGGAAACTGATATCCGAACGTCGAGTGTCGAATACCCTTCAATCAATGGCGTTTTTTTTTGCATAAATAATGGGTTAAGTAGGATAAGTAACTGTAAAATGTAAACGAGAGAACAATTTGCTCCTATACTGAACTATGGTTTATAGATACAACGGATAATAAACGGCTTTCGAACGAAGAGCTTTCGAACGTCAAATGCCGACTAAATGGCTTAATAATGTTATCCTTTGTACCGCAAACGTCGTCCTTAATTATCTTGTTTATTTTACCCATATCTTGACCCCAAAGAGACTATCAAAGTAAATCTCACTTGTTAGAAAATTAGTTTGTCTGAAACATTTTCTTCTAAATATCTTTAAATCTGTTGCTGATCTGATACGCAGAACAATCCGTACATGGGAAGTTTATGGAAAAAATCAGGACTATTAGATTTTAGACTGTAAGATCATCAATGACATTCACATGATGCTATTGGTTAATATTTGCTGTACATATATTATTTAATGCGATTTGTGTTTTAACACTCTTTTTAATATTTCCTTTCGTTATTCTTCATGACATTATTTCAGTAATGTAGTAAGTTTACAGTAAATTTAATTCATTTAAATCTGTTTTATTATTATTGTTATTAATATTATTATTATTACTATAATTATTATTACTATTATTAGTACAATTCTTACCTTTCTCACATGAAATAATTGAAACGTTTTCTTTGATGAAGAATGGCCACATTTTCTTATCAATTACACAAGCATAAATTGAAAGTTTACTTCTATGTTTTTTACCAAAATGTGTTTTGATTAATTGATAAATAACTAAAATTAAGATCTTTGGCAAGCTCGTCTAGCTAGCAACCGTGCTCCGAAAATCTTTCATCCTAAACCGGTACTAAATTTGCGTACGTTTAAGTAATCGGTTTTCCCCTTATCCCACCAACCAGCCCAGCTTGTACGATCTGAAATACATAATCCTGGCCCGTAGGGTTACCTTTTCTCCTGCTCCAATTCCTCCACGATGCACCATAAAAACTTGTTCCCACTGCCCGAGATTAGGCAGGATGTCAAAAAAGGCGTTCGGCATTAAACTCGTTCAAATGCCGGTTCCGTGATGGCCGGGGTGTTTGGTTTGTGGAAAACATGCTTTATCGTAATCGAACATACTGGAACACTTTCCACAGTCGTGGCTGTCTGCACGTGTGTGCATTTGTGTGTGTGTGTGTGTGTGGTTTAAAAAAGCCTTTCCATCCAATTTCCCTTTACTTTAATGAAAATCGCGCTTCTTTACCGATTTGCACATCCCGCTGTTTTGCTATCCTCATCCTGTGATAAGCTGTGATAATTGAATTCTGTTCCCTTTTCATCAGCCATCGCAACATCCCATCTGCCAACTGTCTGGCGTCCGATCCGCGTGAAAGCCGATGTGTGTGCTGGGCTGTGTCCCTTCCGGTTACGAACAAATATTTTATCAGCCGTTGATGAATAGCACCGCTCCAACAGGGCGGCACACTTCATCACCCAGCATTTTGGTGTGAAAATCACGTCGTAACACGCGTGGAAACGTAACCAATTACGGCGCCCGCCCCGTTTCGCACGAACGTGTCCTCCGGAGGATTGGCTAGTTCGTCATCAGCAGCCCGAGACAAGGAGCGCCCGACCGGGCTGTCGATTAATTCTGTTGTTTTAATTGTCTTCTGTGGTGGATGTTGTTTGCTTCACGGTGCGTTGCTTTGCATACCGAAAATACCAAGTCCGGTCACAGTGCTTGCGCTCATCGAAAGCGGGAGAGTGCTTTCGCGCGGACCATCATTATCCGTCCGATTTCGTAACCAAATGCTGTGTGTTGGTTGTGCGTGTGTGTGTGTTTGTGATGCGATGTGTATCTTCGCACATCATTACGCACGGGTTGTGCGCCCTTTTGGGCAGAGACACTTGGAAAGCGATAATATTATTCGTGCTTTTCCAATGTTTGGCGCGGGAATGTGGCTCAATTGAGCTATCGGTCTGAACTAAACAATTTGCTAAGCAGTATGGTAACGATTTTGTTTACACATTTCCTTACATGCTGCTTGTGGCGCATTCTAGTGGTTTGTTTTGGGTTTTGTTTGGGAAAAGGTAAAATGATGGGTTCGTCGCTTTTATGAACGCTGCAGTCTTTTGAACGCGGCACAAAAGAAACGTTACTACTTGTATGGAATATTTTGTTGTAAAAACAAATAATGGAATTTAAGTTGATTCTTACTATTTACGATGTCAAAACATAAATTCCTTGTCGATGAAATACTATTACGCCTTTATTTTCTTTTAAACCGTTACTAGGCAGTGTATCCATCTCTTCTCGCGCCCTTTACACCGAACCGAAGGAACTCGTTTGAACCGTTTACTAGGTTACGAATTACCACTTTTCACTTGCCTGCAAGCACACTCGATCGAATAAGTACGATCGATGTACACGTTTTGTTTCCCCGCCACATCTTAGAAAATCAGGTTCGTTATCACGGGTTCCTTCCTTCTGTGGTTTTTTTTTTGTTAGTTTGCTTGCCTCTGTACCAACCCATGTCTGTTTCTCTTTCTCTCCATCTCTCTTTCATACTGAAAATGGGAAATAATAAGCCGGTGCAAGATTCCGTTGTGATTAATTTCCGTTTCCGCAATGCACTGTGATCACTAAGCACTGTGCAGCAGTAACCAGCATCGTGTGCCGCGATCAAACGCTTTAACTACGGTGGAAGGCGACTTGGCTCCGAAAGCGGCCGAAAAGCGAAAGGAAAAGCCCAACCATGCATTTCTGCTACTGTTTTCGGCTGAGGAGCAGGCTTCCTTGCGCTTGCATAATGATAAAACTATGTTATTGTTATTCTTTCTTTCTGTTTTGCACATTGTTGAAGCTGTTGAGTGTGGGCATTTGAATGTGCCGAGATTGTAGTTTAGAGTTCATTGTTGCACGTCAGATAGTAGTAGTCAGCTTTGTTATATGGGTAAGATTAGTGCAGGAAAGCTACAGCACAGATAGAAGCACATGACACTAACTTTACGTTTTAAAACATATCGTAAAATAGGTAGTGCACGTAAATCAATACAAAAAGGCTACAAAAGTGTTTGCTCGTTCAGTTTTGTTTGGCTTTTCGTGCATTGTTGTTTGCTCTATCGCATACACACACACACACGCATAGGAGAGCTTCGTCTTCAATTTTCCACTTGAAAACCACGCTCAATGGAGGAAATCATTGGCAGCTGTGTGCGGTGGCACACACTTTCACTATCAAACGCTTGCACACGGCGTCTCACTCATGCCCCTCATTAGCCTCCCAGCTTACGCACACTGCCCGATACTCGTGAACTCGTTGCTGCACGCCGTTGCAAATAAACGAAAAATCCTCTCGTTCCTGTTGATTGTGGCAAGGGGCTGGGTTATTACGTAAAGCACAGCGAAAATGCATGATTAGAGATGGGCTGAAAAAAAGTGCTCATGTCCGAATTTGACCCGTGCGCCATCTTCGGTTTCAGTATTGTCAATTGTATGTAATTTTGAACCAACTGTAGCATACTTTTTTTTAGCTAGCGCTGAACTTAAGAGGAAATGCTTTGGACCGTGGTTTTTGTTTGTTTGTAATCTACAATTATAGTAAAAAAAAAACACTGGTTGGGAGGTTGTTTTGGAGCGATTAATTTGTAGTACATGCCGGCATGCTGTTTAGTGAAAAGATACATAAATTAGGAAGCATCCCATTTTTAAATTTAAACTATCATTCTTCGAGGCATCTGCCTTCTCATGTAAATAATATGAAGTTTCCGATTGTACTGAAAAAATATAATAATGATAGTGTTCATTATTGCGCATGGTACACGGATTAATTCACAAAAGCGTAACAAACCCGTATCGTAACGCCAGCATTGACAATTTATGCCATTTTACAGTGGCAGACTGGCTTTTTCCGCAAAAGGTGAAGGTTGTGGTGTCCGGTGAGTCAACCTGTACAAAATTTACTCCAGTTTAAGATTGCCTCCCCGTAGTTGTTATTTCACGCGGAAAAGTACGTTGGCGAAAAACAGGTTCAACAGTTTGTATTTCTCTACACACACACACACACACACACACACACACACACACACACACACACACACACACACACACACACACACACACACACACACACACACACACACACACCGAACGACTCCTAATGATGCTACGTGAGCTGGTCTATTCCGGTCCGGACAATCCGGACAAGCGACAGGTATTTGAGTTGACAAGATAGAGACCACAAAAAAAACGTCAACAGCACATCACTGACATGCTCACGTCGACGAAATCATCATAACCGTGCGACATAAAGTGGGTCGATTGGTGTGATTCGTTTCTTTCTCCAAGTGTTTTATTTATTTCACTGGCCGCGGCGCTGGCGGAGGGCTGACAGTTTGCTGTGAGAAATGGCTGGGCTGCGATGATGTAACTAGCAGAAAGAAGGACAATGAAAGTTCGCGAGGTACTTGAGTGGCTGTATGTAGCATGTGTAATTAGCGTGCACCGGTAAGCATGATGAAGATCAATGACATTAGGCGCACTACAAATGGAATAATTAGCATAGCTAATGCGGTACCGGGGTGGAAATTATAATCAGTAAATTAGTGATATTAGCGCGTGTGGAAGCGGCCGCGCTTGCGTGAGAACGATTCTTCTTCTTCTTGTTTGGCTCAACAACCGATGCCGGTCAAGGCCTGCCAACCCACTTGTGGGGTTGGCTTTCAGTGACTTATTGATTTCCCCCCATAGCAGGATAGTCAGTCCTACGTATGGCGGCACGGTCTATTTGGGGCTTGAACCCATGACGGGCATGTTGTTAAGTCGTACGAGTTGACGACTGTACCATGAGACCGGCGTGAGAACGATTGCGCTGTTAAAAAAATAAAATGCTGTATTCATTTTATAATGCTTCATTATCGTAATGGTAAAAAATTAAATCAATCAAATACTAAAATCAAAATAGCTTTGCATGATAACAGATAGTATAACTATAAATAATACTCTTTTAATTCCTTTTGACATGCACAAGATTATTGCCATTTTTTGAAAGATGATATTGATGTAAACAATCTGCAACAATCTACAGCTATTTCTATTCCTCTAATGCTTTCAATGGCATTATACGATCCTAGCGAATGTTGGGGGCTCGGTTAATACACTATTTGAACTCAAACCTATTCGTATTCTTGATTCCCAAACATAATGGTAAAGGTAATCATGCCATCTTGGTTAGAGAGTGTCAAAGAGAAAATTACGGACAGAGTGGCCCTTTTTCGGGAGAAAGATAATTAATAACGAAGTGAAGTTCATTTCGTCAGATTTGGAAAGGATGCATATGTGGTCGGATGTACATATGTCGGAGGTACTATACAGGATTTTGAAGCAGAAGGGATTTTCCACACTGCGGGTAAGATAGACATTTCTCTTAAATACATAATAAAATTAATAATTCGAATAATTTAACAACGCAGTACCCAAACTGAAAGTAAAACAACACATTTGAGAACATGTTGACATAATACATGCAAAATTAGTTAAATTCAAGAACAAAACATAAATTCAAAACTAGTTACTTTTCAATCGTGCAGTTCCTTATGGATCTAATTTGACTACTGCGAAACTTAGGCTCTGTAACTTTTACTATTTATATTTTTTGAAGCTTTTTTCACATGGATGAGTTGTCATGATTATGAAGCAAAAAAAAAATGGCAAAAGAACGAGAATGAAAGCAATAAAAAATTTTCTTGTGGTTTAAGCATCCTGACATCGATAAGGGAAAGACGGACACTTTGTCGTAGAAAAAGATCGACACCGAATTTGTGGATTTATTTTGCGTCTTATATCCATTGATGGTGGAAATGGACATTCGGAACATATAAACCATCCAGCAACTAGAGAAAGCATGGAAATATGCGAGAAACGGCATACCGGTCAAAGTAGCAGCCATTACTTGCTCGATGCTGTTAAGGCATTTTACGAAATGCAATATATTGTCACGACTTGGACAACTTTAATCAATAAAAAGAAGAGGCATTGATATGACATCGTTAGATGATGAGAAATATATGAGATATTGTATGGGATTACAAATATCAAAAAGTTGAATTTTGACATGGTAGAAACAAATGGCTTGACCTATTAACAAGTCCCTCAAATATGCTGAAGTCGTGGACAATCCGTGGAGTAATTTCCTAAGGAGAAGATCTACACTGTTGTTCTGTAAGCTGGAGCAAGAACACATTTACGATATGTTAGAAGCGGCGGGTTACAGTTCCAAATTCACGGCTGAATGAAGCATCGTTACAATTGGCCAAGAATTTGTTTATGTACGTACCAGGACATGGAAAACAATATGATAAGTTAATATACTATAAAGCTCTTCAATTTCCAACGTTTTTTACAGCTCCATCTTACCCTTCGCGGTGTCCATCTTTCGCATATCAGGTGTCCGTCTTACCCGAAGATTTGAAAACAGCACGAAACAATTCATGTTTTTAATTCATGGAAAAACTTAAAAATGAATAGAAACTTAAATATTTCAACACATTTTCTGATAAAATATGAGTGCAAGATAATGTATGCACGGTCGCTGTATTTATATTTACCATTTATTATAGTTTTTTGATGGTCGCTGTATTTATATTTCCCATTTTTTTTCTTTAAGGTGTCCGTCTTTACCTACTCTTAAGCCTTGAGTTCATCGCACATAAAGGAATGTATGAAATTTTGCAAACATATAAGTATACTACATATGAACCGAAATATACATGATTTAACCGTTTAAAAGTAGTTGTCAAACATCTATAGCATCGATGACTTTACCAAATAATTGTAAAAGCTGTTCAATATTTAATTATGAGCAGCATTCTCTTTGTGAAAAAATACAACTATATACAATAATAAAAAACACGCACAAAGCGTACTACATAACAATTGATTTATTTTTTAAGCATCTAAGAAAGTTTGTTGTGTAAAGTGAACAGAACAGGCGCGAAGTACAGCAGTAAATTACTGAGGAGGATGAAAATCATTAATAGAGAACAACGGCTACTTACAGTAGCCAGAAAAGCGTCACGACCCCACACACAGGTGCGATCTTTACGAAACTTTCGCTTGCAATCGTACTTTGGTTTTACAGCCTTACATATTCTACCGTGTGTATAAATAAGCAACATGTGCACAAGCTGTGCACAAATTAAATAATAACTAAAGCCATCGTGCACCGCCCCCCCCCCCTCCTGCGCGACACTGCTTCCTCCATGCTTTAGCCTCCTAACGCACCCGGGCGACTACTATCGCCCAACACAAACAAAATTACTGTTGCGGTTTTCCTGCGCTCTCTCGCTCCCTCTCTCTCTCTCTCTCTCTCTCTCTCCACTGCGTCGATATCCGCCCTACCGGTAGATCTGGTCCGGGTTTTTCTCCAGCGCATCCTTAAACTTGATCGTGCCTCGGTTCCGGCTGTACTTGGGGTCGAACTTTTTCTTCACCCGCAGCTCGCTTTTGCTCGACCCGGCAACGGCACTGTCGCCGTGCTTGTCGACCGCCCGATGGTGGCCGGTCGTTCGTTTCTTGGTCGTACCCTTCGTCCCTTGCGAGCCGCCAGTCGGTTTGTGAGTGGTGGTCGAAGCAACCGTGGTCGCATCACTGTGTCCCAGGTAGGACGTCGCTGGCGCGTACGGTTTGGGACCCTTCGCGTAGCTCTTCTTCACGCCCGCATATGGGCTGGTCAGACCGTTCAGCCCTCCAGCACTGTGGGGAACCGTTTCTGCCAGTGCGGCAAAGGTGGTGACGGGTGGGGCGGACTGGGTGCTGAGTTCGGCCGTGCTGCCGGCAGTGCCCTGCGTCCACGGGCCCGCCACGGCAAACGGAGGAGCGTGGGTACGGTTGTACTGCATCTCGACGTTGCTGTACGACTGTGCAACGGCTGCCGGAGCCTTTCCATTGTTGCCGTAGAACATTGTCGCATCGTACGTCGGGCCGAACCGTTGCGACTGGCCGCCCGTCGTCACTGGTAGTCTGGCCGGTGTTGGGTGTGTGATCGACACCGGCCGCCCGGTGACGGTGGTAGAGGTGGCGGTGGCACAGTTCCAACACTTTACCCGCTCCTTCGGTCGCTTGTCCTTGCCCAGCGAGGCCGCTTTGGAGCGATGCTTCTGGGTCGGTGCGCTCGTAGCCTTTGGGCTTGGTGCGGAAGTGCTTGTCAGCCCGTAGCGGCCAGCCGAACTTGTCCCCGTTCCCGGCGGCTTCGGTTTCGCAGTGCGCGTGGGTGCCGCATCCAGAGGGCGCTGCTTTTCCGCCGGCACAGCCGCCAGCGCGGTAACGATCTTCGACTCGGACAGCTCTGGCGCGGTAGCACGCACCGGCAGTGGTGCCTTTTTGATTGATGCGATCGGCCGCCAATCGTCATCGGCTGCGTCCGGGAAGAGCGTGTGTATGGTGGCTTCCACCTTGAGCTCCTCCCGTCGCTCCAAGTCGCGGATGACCGCGTTCTCGAAGTGCTTGTAGCCCGAAATGCCCAGATCGGACATGAGCGAATCGTACTTGCCGGGCGGTGAGGCCGTCGATGAATGGCGGCCGCGCTTTCCACCCGGGATCGTTCCCGCCTTCTTCCCACCGTAGCCGACGGAGGCCGCCTTGAAGTGAGAGGGACCCTGTTTGGTGAACGGCTGCCCGTACCGTAGCTCGTTCGCGTTCGAGTAGTACCCGGCAGCATTGTGTATGCCCGCTACCGGACGATGACTGCCGAGCAGGTTGATTGGTCCGTGGCCCGGCATGGAGACGGCTTGCTGGATTGCTCCGGTCACACCGTTCACGGCGTGCGCCAGCTTAGACGCACCGATACCGGTCTTGATGTTGTTGATGAAGTTTTCCAGGTTCGTTACCGCCGGCACGTAGTAGGACCGCTTCTTTGGCCCTCCGCTGGGGTTGCCGCCCGAATGGGCAGCTTTGGAGAAGGGGGCCGGTTTGGCGGCAAGCTCGTGGATAGCGTTGGAAGTGCCATCAGTCGATGCTCTCGATTGCCAACGTGCGGCGTGGGATGTACCGCGGGATGTTCGGTGCTTCTTTGATCTAGCGGGAAAAACGCACGCACACAAATTGCATGATTAGGCTGAGGCTAACTGGCACACAAACCACTCAATGCTTACCTCACCCGACTGCCCCCAGCGAGAACCACCGACAGCAGAAGAACTAACAGCAACAGAACGTGTATACTGCACTGTAATCACACGAAAGGAAACCAGATCAACTTCCAATTTAGAACCAGATCACTGCAGATCACTTGCACGTTAACCCGGGCGATCTCCAGCCGCTACACTTACCGTTCTCCGGTTGCTGCCTGGCCACCGGATGGGTCCTATCATTTTGAAAAGCGCTAACTGCATTTAAGCCTTCACGTACCGCAACAGCTGAACTCAGCTAAACTGGCCAACCTGATCCCGCACACTCACCGGACTAGACGCGATTGCTTCGGAAGCGTTGGGTGTGTAGTGTATTTATAACTTAGCTAATTGTCGGCTGCCTGTGCAGCAAAGGCCTGCCCTCACACCAGCCAGGGATCCTCTATCGTGCCGCGGCCGTATGCGTGCACTATCCCCACTCTGGCCGTTGCGCCAAGGGCGGGTAAATGCCCGGTGTGACGTTTCGCCACAGTATTTAGGAAGAATTCACACCTACCGCAACGATGGCGGATACAAAGCGCAAAAAACGGAAGGAAGTACGAAGTACGAACGAAAGGCAATGGGCCTGTGCCAATGGGAGGCAGTGGGGTGGTACCGTACCTGTCCGTGGTGGTACCGTTCGCTATACCAAGCGTTGGCGTGTGAAGTGTCCGCACAGAGTGGAGTTGAAAGAGGAGCGAAAATACTGAAAATAGCGTGTGGAAGGGTAACGAATTGGAAACAACTGATTGGTGGTGTTAGTGGGTGCTAGTCTACAGTCTGAGAGTGGAAAGGGATCCGTTTATAATTGAGTTTATCATCTAAGAAATGATGAATTTTACTTAAAAATAAGATCATATATTTTATATTGAGTTCATTTATCCCTATGGGACGAAACGTTTTGTTGAAATTATAAATTAGAATTAAATAAAATGTAAACTATTTTTTTTAGGGGATCTTGGAGCAACATAGACCGATTAAATATTTTTCTTTGATCTTTCTTGAGTAGACAAATCAAACACTCACGCTTTGGTAGAAGTAATCGATTTTCTTATTGAAGAAGTGCAAATAAAACAGTCTGACATATTCTGTATTATTATGTCAACAAGAACTGACCATTTTGCACCATGTTGGATGGAGTCCTAGATGTTTTTTTTTAGAAGGAAGGATCAAGTCTCATTTTAAAAAAACATTTTAAATTATAGCGCAAACAAATTTGATGAAAATATAGATGAAATGCTTACATTTTCGACAAAAAATCTTAATTCTGATCACAGCTTATTTTCAAAACGGTTGATGTACAATTTACATTATTTGGTATTTAGCAATTTTTCGAATTTGTCATAGGTGACCATATAGCCCCGAGTACTCGCCCAATTGTGTTGCGTTGGGTTAAGTTTTAATTCATAATACCTATGTACTCATTTAACGATGGGTTTAACATTCACACCAAAGACGGCAGCTAATGAACAATAGGGACACGATCGATATGCACGATAAGTGTAAAGACAAGCCTGTAGCCTGTGCTCCTTTCGTTTTCCGCCGTTTTACTTGGAAACTCTCATTTTCATTTCGTGTTTTAGTTGGTAGTGAGCGTTTTCGCTCCTTTTGTTGCGCTGTTGTTTTGTTTGTTGCATGTTTCACCACTGTCGTGCGGAAAACTACCGTCCAGTAAGTAGTGAGAGTGAAACGGGAGGCGAAAAACAAACCAAACCCTAAACACGGATTGGCACCCAACTACTGCACGTTCGGGTTGGTGCCATGGGGATGCTAAGAAAAGTGCATCCAAATCAAACATCGCATGGGCGAAGAGTGAAGGTATAACGGGTACGCGAATGTCGGCGTGCAGAGCCATAGAGGGGGTGGTAAGCTAAGTAGACGGGAAGTGGTGTGCTTTTTTCTGCACTTCACGCTTCGCAGGACACGTAGGAAGTCTGCAGAATTTCCACAACACAACATGCACACCACGGTGCACAAAACAACCGTATCTTCGGTGACAATGCCGTGTAAGTGGATCGATTTGATAGTGCAACTATGCTCATGTATTGGTGTGTGTATATTTGTGCAATCGAAGTGGGAAAGCACGGGGGAATAGCAACATAGCCGGCATGCTTTTCATGTCGTAGACGGAGGGAAGCGTACTGCAAAATGAACACAAAATAACATAATCGTTTAGTAACGCGTTTTCAACGCACGCACAAGGGGATCCAATCGATCGGTGGAAGGTGAATGAGCTCGAGCGGGTGTGAGCATGCAGCATTTTCTGCAACTGAAGTGTTTGTGTGTGTGTGTGTGTGTGTTTTGAGAGAGTGCGATACGCAACGATCTTCAAATCAATTTCCGGTGCGCCCGGCCGGAAGTTTCGCGTTTGGCGATATGTTTTGAGTGTTTTAACACTTTTGTACCGTGCAGTGACCTGTAGCTGTGTAGGTCGCTGCAATGAAATGTATGTAATAATTGATGTACACCATTGACAGTTGTCCTATAGCGATCGATCTCAGTGTTTTGATGCATTGTTTTATTGACGGTTTGTAGATTTTATGAACCTAATTATTTTTTTTTACGTTTTTGTATTGTACAACAACAATATATATGTAAAAATGCATTTACTAATAAGAAAAATACAACAACACAACATATCTTTAAGAGAATTATGATTAACAATAACAGTTTAGAGTACAAAGTATCATTTGCGAGGGATCAATCGTTCGTTGAGCTCCACAAACTCTCTTGCTGATGCAGTTGTTTTACATCCCAAATACGTTCGTGAGTTCAATTTGTTCGACAAGTAGTGATAGGAAGTTTCTTACAAAATTTTAACAGAAAAACGTATGAATTCATGGAATTTCACTTATAATGCTGCTAAATGTGCGTGCGAGCCACCTTCAATCATAATCGTCACCCACGCTGCTTATCCGATAGACATACGTGTTCCTCAAGAGTCATCCTCTGTGAAGTGAAGATGGGATAGAAACGCTAGTACAAGAAGGGTGATATTTTTTAATGTAACTATTTGCTGCATTACCTTAGAATCTGCATCTTTGCCAGATACTCCATCGGAGACATGGACTCCATCTGATGAGCGTGCCTGTCCATGCTGTAGCCAAGCACCTTGTAGTCCGTCTTTTGGAACGTCCGATGATGCACCGGCTTGACCCGTGTCTTGGTCATGTGAACGTTTTTGTAGTTGATGGGCACGTGGAAAACCAACCGATCGCCAGCAATTGCGGACTCGATGGTCGCCACATTGAACATCACCATGAGGACCAGTAGTGCGAATGTCTATATAAAAAGTGTGTGACGATTAGTAATGTATGGTTAAGAAAATATTGCATTACCTACCACAAACCGTTGCATGATGGCAGCTTTTATCGTGACGATTTGCTCGTGTGCCAACCTTCCGGATTTGACCCGATCTTGACGACTTCTCGAGATGCTTTGAGTGCACCGTTGCACCGGCCAGATGCATTTATACTCGTGCATTGAGCATGCAAATAGGTGTGATTATTTATGTTAGCAACGGTCACACTTGCGAAGAAATTTAAGACATTGGACTGAAGATAAGTTTCGACGAAAGCACCGGTAGGAATTGAGTTTCGGAAAACGGGAAACTTTCTTTGGTATGCAGCGTTCGTGACCTTCCATGGGGTAGGTGAGGCCTAAACCTACCAGTCCGTAACAACCGATCGGTAGTCATTGACATTCACTTAAACCATGCTCCAGGGTTGGGACAGTTTATGCTTCACCGTGACACTGTGTGATCATTTGTTATACGGCGATCGCTGTAGCACGCATGCACCCCGGTCTGTCCCGGCTCGCCACGGTCAGGTGCACCGGTGCGAAGTGGCGGGCAAAATTGCATAAGAGATTCAACGTGACAATCAGCCGGTTGGAAGTGGGTGCATCGAACCGCTGCTGTAGCCGATCAGCTGTTGCTAATTGTTGAAATGTTTTAAGGATTGATTTATTATGACGCATTTTCATGGGCGTTATGGTTGTGGAAAATTAAATTAAATTGGGTATGAAGAGCTTTATTTATTTTTTATTCAGGATGTTGTGAGGAGATTTATCTTATCACCTAAATCATATTATTACAAGATTTTTAGTGACATATTGTAAAAGATAGAATTTTCTTATTTAACACTGCCTGTAGTTCAGCGAAAAGAAACATATATGTTTCCTCTGTGGACTTTTAACATTATAATTATTATTAAAATACAGATGAAAAATACAGAATTTGATTTTAGAAACTTAAGGAATAATCAATCTATCAGACATTCATAAAAACATTGATTATTTGGATGACATATTAAGGTTTCGGGCATATTATGGGCCCCATCTACATATTCGCGAGATTGAACATGTTTTCTATGCGTATTTGTTTGGATGAGACAGCATGGATATTATTTTATTATTATTTTAAACGAATTGTCTTTCAATAGAGGCGGTCCCGTGGTACAGTCTTAAACTCGTACGACATAGCAAAATGCCCGGCGTGAGTTCTAGTCTAGAATGGATCGTCCCCCCGTAGAAAGGACTGACTGCGTGGTGGTTGCGTGGTATTGCATAAAGTCTCGAAAGCCTGTATTAGTAAAGGCCGGCATGTCTGCGTAGGGCGGTTACGCCATATAGAAGTCTGTCAATACCATTACAATCATACTGAACTATGGGGACTATTGGGAATATGATTATTGGGAGGTTAATATTGTTGTTTTACTTCAAACATGACATAGGATGTTTTGCATTTTGTGTGTGGTATTTCGTACATCACAAATTCGTGTTCACAAATAATTCAGTGTTTGACTCCCAAGTTTTTTTAAAAGAACTTCAATGTTGAAGATATTAAATAAATTTATGAAATAAGCAGTCTTATACCATAGTCATAGGCAAGCCATCCGCCAGCAGTAGTAGGTTGGTACAATGCAAATGAAAAGAAACGGAGGGGAATTATGGGTAGTGAGACAAAACAGAAGGAAATTTAGTTTATCTCCTTTTATGACATAACAAATATTTGTTAAGATCCTAATCTCTCCATTACCCCATCAATATGTCAAGTACTATCTTTTATAGTTTATCTAAACATACCAAATATTTATTAAAGTTGTTGCGATTAAAATGTTCAAGCACATTGTATGTAGTCAGAGTTTTTTTTAAACCATATTATTTATTTAAATAATAGAGAAGCATTCAACAAATTGCATAACAATAGTGATAAAAACAATATTCAACAAAAACTTGGTCTAGCAGCAGTGTACACCACCATCCCGCTACAGATGTCCATAAGCCTTCTTCTTTTTCGATTTTTTCACAAGCAAGGTCGACTGTTCAGCATCGCCTGACTTAACGCCAAACGACTTGTCCCAGTTGTATCCCATGCTGGACAAGTATTTGGTTTGCGCAAAGTTTGGCAACTGCATCGCTTCCTGCAGCATCAGCTGATCGGAAAGCTTCCGCTGCTGCCGGTAGTAGTCCCGCAGATAGTCCGAAGCATCGGCCGGCTCGCGCAGATCGTTCGATCCTCCTCCGACGGTGGGCGTTTCCAGGTTGCGGTAGCGCATCATCAGCTCCTGAGCGAGCTGTGTTGACAGTTTGTCCTGCACCATCGAGGAGAGGGAGGCGGCTGCCGCAGCTGCCATTGCGGAGGAAGAGGCCGACGAAAGGGCCGCCGAGGGAGATGAAACCATGCCCGAGGGTAGCGCACCGGAAGGCATCCACATGCCAGCGTGATCCATCGCCATCGGTTGCTGATCAACGAACGTCGGTGGCATCTCCTGGACGACTTTTTTCGGATGGTACACGTGCATGTACTTCGTTTTGACGTGGACGTGCCGGTTGATGATTTCGGGAACGTGCAGTTTGATGTGAACACTGTGGCAGAGGAGATTATAAGGAGATCAGTAGATAAAGCAATAGATGTTGACTCACTGTTCTGTGTCCTCATCGCCGTAGCACCGATCTCGAAGGAGCGTTGTAAACACGCCCAGGCTTAGCACAACTTGCTGCAGATTCATGTTGTTGGGATTTCTGTTAGTGAAGGTAACGAAACGGGCCCTTGTACTGATTGCAACGACACTCAAACGAAACTGATGCTGCCTGTGACACAGGATGTGCTTTAAATACAATCATTGCAAAAGCTCCCTAACATCCAGTGCGATTTCGTGTGGCTGCAATTGATAGTCAACTGGACCGCATGTGACGTTCTCTTTCTTACCACCAGTGCGCACTTGCCGCTATTAAATATCATCTGTGACCTTCCTTGCCAATGTCTTGCGAGAAGTGTAAGATTATCGAGCCATGCAGAGACAAAGGCAACGGAATCGTTCATTTGAATGTTCGTGTTCGTTTTCAAACGGTTCAACAAAACGTTTCCGCTTTCGCCTTCGGTTTGACATAGTTGAATGGCTGCTGAGTGTGACATTCCAGTTGCGTAATCTGGATCACACGAAAAAGGTTGAAATTTCTCAAGTACACAACATTAGCTATTCAAAAGAGGGATACCCAAATTCGATGTTTAATGAGTGTGAATCACTCCCAAGAAGGGTACGGTCGGTCAGATAGGTTTTTTCATTGCTAATGGAGTGATAAAGTGACGAATGATGTACAAAAAGATCAAAAGTGTAGCGTTTAGTCAGTTAAGAGGTTCTTCAGCTGAACTTGTGGTGGTGTTATGTGAGGAAGAGCAACTTTAGCATTTAGAGGATCATGTTTTGACGAGAGTCTATTAACGAGAGCTCAATGATATTCTGCTATTTCTCTGGTTAGAAGATCGTTTGATTTGCGGTACATCATCGTAACAGTACAAGTGTTAAGAAACTTGATGATATACATAACAGAACTGGCTCGGATTTAAAACACTATAAAAACACCAATAAACCAACTGACCATTTACGATTGAACTCCATTTGCACGCCCAGCCATAAACTTGTAACAGGATTGGATTATTACAATTTCGAATCGGTTTACAACAATAGTGTGAGCAATTTAACTGCAACTTCACACGGGCACCGAAAAGCTGTCGCGCAGCCTCATAAAAGCAACAAGTTTCATATCTAAATTTCAAAGCCACCAGAGAGAAATCCAATTCATAGAAGAACCTGCTTCATTTCCTACACCTCCAGGTAAATGTCTTTACCATACACTGCACCCGCATGCACCGCGGTGCATTTATCAAAGAAAGGGGAAACAGGAATGATTTAGCATCAGTGAACTGCTTGCTTCTGCTACATGCGCTGCCGCTCTTGTTTCTTCACGAGGTGCATTTTAAAGCCTCATAACACTTAAATTCTATGATTATGACGCATTCACAATCCGACCGGGGAAACGTTTACTGCACCCTCTATACAGGCATCACACACGAGCTGGCGGAGATTACGAAACCGAAGTAAATTTCTCTCTGTGTTAGCTAAGCCTACGATGCTATAAAATCACTTGCATCTCAAGAACGGAATTTGTGGTGGAAAGGAGTTGTAACAATAGCATCATAATCGTTCGCCAGCTCAACTGATAATCTGGTCAGTTGAAATTATGAATATAGCTCATATTATTACACCCTTCTCTGTTCAAAACTGCTGTCATTTCTTTTTTATGCATTTGGATGATTTCATAACGGAACAAATCGGGACGCCTCCGTGCACAATTATGTATGAGAGCTGTTCAACCTCAAATTTGAAAGAGTCTTTTTGTGGTACCGTAAAGAATCACAGCTCTAAAGAGAAAGCGGGTTGTTTTGACGGCGAGAATGGCATCGTTCGATGCAGTTGTTCACAAAAAAAAACGAAAAAAAAACAAAAATCCAATAAAACCGATTCCTTATTCGTTACACTCCATCGGCATCGTATTAGTGATTGGTGGCCGCAATTAATGTACGTCATCATGATTAAAAACGTATCGAAAAGGTCGTGCCGTTGCATCCGAAATGCATTTTGAATCTTTTGTAATGCCCTTTTGGGTTTTTCCCCTTTACCCGTGTTTTTTGTTTTGTTTTTGTTACATATCCTGTCTTCTATTTACAATGAACCCCCCACCGGTTTGGCGGTCAGTGACCTTGGCCCGGTCGCCGGTCAGATCGTCGGTATTGGTTAACAGCGCAGAAGGCTCATCCAACCGGGGCGACCCAGGAGTGATTGAGGCCAGGCTCGATCGAAAGTAATAACAAGCTTGACCGGTTACGCTGTCATTGGAAATGTCTAACAGATCTCATTTGAGCCGAACGGATTCTAATCCCTTTCAATCCTTTTGGGGCGGTCCTTTACAGTGGAGAAGTGGTGAGCAAGAGACAAGGAGAAAGAGGGTCAGACTCATCACCAGGTGAGCAAGCTTCAGGAGGAAACGTTTCCCATCGCGTACCAATATGCGCGGTCGGAGAAATGTTACAGACCCACATTTAAATGTTCGGACCGATAATATCTTAATCTCCGCTCCTTTGCCCGGGCCCCTTCGGCGGTCCTTCGTCTGATGACAGACGCGTCCTTCTTGCGACCGGATCGAACTGGGCGAGTTGCGTTAACACGCTTCAGCTCAGCTATGTCTTCAGCTCTGTAGCCAACGACGGAAAGTTCGGAATCTCACTCGGTTACATTTTTGTTCTGCGTTGTACGGTTTCTTAACCCGACTCCCAAAGATTCTCTCTTACTGCCGCTCCTGCCGTTGGATAAAATTCCACACCCCAGTGTGTGCGGTACAGGGACCAAAGTATTAAATACTTGTGGGGTTGATAAGATTCTAGCTCTATGCCATGACTTCCAGGTACGGTTTACGGGAACTTCCCGCCCGGCAACACATGTCGGAGGAATTTCAGCTAAGCTTGACTGATTATTTTTCACTTTCATAACCACGATGGTCGAGCGGGGCGAAGCGTTTTAGAGTGTTCTTTCGTCGAAAGTTAACCCGTTCTCGTCTTTCACTTTCACGAGTAAACTTCTAGCGTCCACCCGTACTGACACTGCTGGAGTGTAAGGAGTCAGATTGGTGGGTTTGTGCTTCAATGCATTTAAATGGAATGCGCAGTAGAACGTATGCTGCCGTCCAAATGTAAACACTTGACACGCAGCTGTCATTAAACTCTCGCATTGTGATTGGGTCACTTTGACTGTCACTTGACACGTGAGCGTAGTAGATTAGTTGTACAGGTGATTGGAGAGGTTTCAAGTATCCTTGTGGCCATTGCCCTCGGTATCGTCATTGTGTTCGGTATCTCTGTTGGTTGTTCTGCTCGATTGATGTTTCTGCACCAAGAACGTTGACCAAAAATGATAGTTAATACGAGTAGACGTTTCAAACCGTATTCACGATTGATTTATGTATGTAAATCTTATATTGGTATTCTTGGAGATACATGAAGATATGGTCAATTTTGGAGTCACAACCTTACATACCTAAGAGGTCTTCTTCTTCTATTTGGCATAACGTCCTACGCGGACATGCCAGCCTGTACAGGCTTTCGAGACTTAATTTATTACCACGCAGCCGTATACTCAATCTTTGCTACGGGGACGATCCATTTGGGGCTTGAACCCATGGCGGGCTTATTATTGAGTCGTTCGAGTTGACGACTGTACCATGGGACCAGCTAGGAGGTGTTTAGATGAAATGACCTCATTGTTTACTTCGACAACTACCTGTACATATCACATTTTCTAGTTTTTCAGAGCACATAGTGCTAACTCTAAATGATAATTCAAATTATTATTTCAGTTGATCTCTATTTTAGCCACCTTATTTTACATTAATAATCTGCGTTGTTATTTTAGCTACATGATCTTGTTAATTTGCCATTACTGAACTTTTTGTTCTTATCTTATCGGTTCGAAATATACGAACCTTAACTTAACATCAATATAATACTTTACTAAAAATTCAAGGGAAGCTATTTTATAATCCGTCACGCGTTAGATTACCTCAAAATTATCCTATCGATCGATATCGATCTTCCATTACCTACAGTGGGAGGAGAAGGATGAGCATCTATGTAGGCGCCTCTGTACCTAATTACTAGTGACCACCCAACTCCTGAAGAGTTAACAAGAATGTTTATTTGTTTTCCTCTCCTCCAGTGTTTTAACCACTGTATTTTTTCACTTTCTCCATCAGCTCAACATCGACAGCTTCATCTCATTGGCCTCAGATTGGGGGCGATCGTGCCGACGATGACTTACTTAGATTTCGGTTTCCATTCCTCAGCTCCACTGCATCAAATCATACACATCAAATCAATTTCTCAAAGCACTCCGTTCCGTTCGGATCAATTCGGTTGATTGTTTTTCGCCCTGCTCCCTTGCTCTCTCGTACCGAACTGAGCGAAACAAAAGCGCTTATTCTAAAACACTCACCACCCGTTTGTCCTTCCGCGAGTGTATAATTAATGGATCAAATCAAATCACTTTTCCACCCAGAGAGGTCAGTCGACGCTTGACCGCACATCTCTATCTCGGGTTGGCGGGCGTGAGGGCGGTACAATCAAATCTCGTTTGGAGGCCTACTCCAAGCACACAGTCTGGTTAGGATTGTTGTTCTCTCTAAAAGGTTTTCAAAGCCGAAGGAACTGGGAAAGATGCGCAAAACTTCCGCCTATAATACCTCTCAAATCGCAGAAGAAAATGAGTTCGTGAAGGGCAGCAGGGAATTGGGGTCCATCTAATCGGAGCATATACATGCCGCCTCGACATGAATCGGTTGATCGTAATATTTGGGTACGTAGTTGCTCATCTTTCGTTATTGCTTCATGGGAGTTTGGGGCATCCGAAGGTTACCAGAACTGTCATTAAAAAAGCGGATGGATGGAAAGGGGTAAAAAAAACTTCAAATCATCGGCCGCTGATCGTTCAGTCCGGGCTATCGTGATGTCCCCTGCGGGGTTGTTTGTGTATGTCCGTCTGGGCAAGATCGCAGTCGATCGCAAAGCGAACCGATTAACCGATGATAGTTTGGAGATCATGTGAAAGTGAAATGGGCTTGAGTAAGGGCACCGGATTTCCTTTACCCTCACCCGTATACTGCTGCTGTCTGCGTTCATTGTTCGATTTTCAATCAAAGAGTACAGCGATAACGATCGGGCGAGGTCGGTACATTAAGGTGTGGGGATGCTGGAAGCTTTTTGGAGACCACCATCGTTACGCCGATTGACAAATTAGCCTATCATAGGGCGTATGGGTTCGGAGATTGAACGATGGCACAATGCATTGGAAACCCATGCGATGGTTGTTTAAACGGGAAAACAAGAGCACAGAAAAGACAGAGGTTCATCCTTCTGTACCAGTAGTATGGAAGATGCCGGCAACCCCCTTTTGACCAAGCTTTCGAACAGGTTCCCTTCAACTACGCGTTGTAAAGGCACAGTATTTCTGTTTGAAAAAATCTATCCATTGGAGCAGCGCTGATATTGATTCTGGACATAGCTGGCATCAAGAATGAATCTAAGACATAGCATAGCCGTAAAGAAGAAAGAGAGGCGCCCACCAGAACCAAAAGGGGGACGAAAAAACGTGTTTTACGTTTAGGAAAGTGAAAAGAAAGGAAGGTCAAACCTGAAAGAGGACCGAACTGTTTCGTTCGATTCTTTCTTTCCATATGATTTTTCATCTTTCTTTCTCTTAAAGAATTCAAATCCTGTAAATGCATGTGCTAGTGTGTGGATGAAATAAAAAACAAACCAACCCAAAACTCCAAAAAAGGAACCATGAAAAACTAGCCAGAACTCTAGACTGGCCGAACCCGTCTAATTGCCGGTAGGGATGGGCATTATAAATATCTCGACAAATGGTGCATTCTTGGTCATTACGCGTCTGGATGTTTACGGGAGCACCGGTAACCTTCCGCTGAAAGAGCTCTTTGTGGTGCCTTTGTTCGATTGGATAGTGGCAGTGCAGAGAAAGTGATTGTTTGTTCTGTAAAGAATAGTGTTGTGCGATCGAATCGATCGGTGAGTTTGTGCATTCATTCATTGTGTCTATACACAAGTGCCATTGAGACGCTGTTACGCAAAGTGTTGTGAGCTGCGTGATAGGGTGAAGAATTAGGAAAGCGAAACGGAATTACTACAAGTGCCACAGAATGATGCAGCCATTAAAGTTGTTGGTAAGATGGTGTGAAGCTCTCTAATTCTTGGGTTTCTTGGGATGACGCTTGGATAGAGTGATAGAGAATGAGTGCATTTTGGAAGTAGCTGTTGTCTTCGAGTGGCTCCGTTGTTACGTTAATGTTAATGGTGTTATCTATTATTCCACCCGTTCCAGTTTGTGCTGTTAGCGTCCAGCGCATCGGTGCGAGCCTTCTGGTGGTCTAGCCCATCGAAGTATGTAGCCTTACTGAGATTGTTTTCTTGTACGATTTATTGTAATGCCACTCCTGTCCTGTCCTTTACCAGTGATCCACCGGTGGCCAGCAAACAGGTGCAGTACGTCCGTGCTTTTACCTACCAACCGGTGGCGTTTCCAGCGCACTCTCTCCTGACACCGCCAGCGCCGTACAAATTCATCCAGGCCAGTCCGGCGGCCATTATACCGACGGCCAAACAGATCAACCCGGTACAGCCCACCGGCCAGCAGCCCGTCCAGCCGGTACAGCAGCAGAGCAGCAGTAGTCCGTTCAGTAGCTTCTTCGGCAGTGCTTTCGGAGGGTTTGGCCAACCCGGTAGCAGTAACTCCGTCTTGGGAGTTGATCGATCGAACTCCATCTCTTCAGTGCCATCGTACCAACAGCAGCAGCAACAGCAGCAGCAGATGCACCAGCAGCAACAACATCAGCAACAATTACAGCAAGCCCAACAGCAACAGCAGCAGCAGCAGCAGCAGCAGCAGCAGCAGCAACAGCATCAGCAGCAGCATCAACAGCAGCAACAGCAGGTCGTACCAGTCCTATCCTCACCTCCAGTGACACCCTCACCGAGTGAAATGCCGAGCGGAAACCAAGGAGTTCCTCCGGCGGCCGCCTTCTACCAGGGCCAGCAGCACCCGAGCAAATATCCGTACTTCACGATGGACCAGGTGCAGTACCTGTCCGGGCTGCCTTCCAACACACCGCAGACACCGCAGGTCCAGTTTGTGCCCTGCATGTGCCCGATCGCAGTCAACGTGCAGAGCAACCATGCGGAGCTCGCCGACAAGCGGTTAGACGAAACGACCACGACCGACGCGGAAGTGGTCGTGCCGAGCGGTGAAAGTGAAAAGTGAGGCACGTTCTACAGCTGCGAAGAAGCGGAATCCAAGCAAAGTGGAGCGCGATGTTGTGAGGGACAAACAAAAGTGTTCTAGTTGTGCTATTTATTTTTGAATGTTTGTTTCACGTTGAAACTGCGAGTTGGTGGAATGAGCAATTCCTTTAAAGGTTTGCGCGGTCAAATCAAATCCCCTTTACCGTACAGTATAGTACCCCCGTGCTATGTACTAACGAAGCCACACCTGATAGATGACTGATTAAATTGATAGTGAGAAGTATAGAAATAAATCAATTATCCTACCGAAAAAAAGCCTTTCGCTGCGCTGTTGTGCTTTTGTGCCCCGCTAATTAGAACACGAGGAAAAGCTAATGCTCTCTCATTACTCATCCACCTTCGTTACGCTTCCGAACGTGCAAACGATCTTGGTGGCGTGCTGGAAAAGAATTAATCATTCAATCGACAGGTCCAGGAACGATCGAATCTCACATCTTGTGGTCTACATCTTTCCATCATTTCTCTGCCTTGTTAGCCCATTTCTTGGGTCAGTCTTCCACCACTGCATTCCTGATCTGCCACAATTTGAATCCCCTTGGGGTTGGATTGGTGGGGGGCGCCTGAGGGAATTAATCATGCTCCGACCGGGCTAATCGATTTACGGTCCGCAAAGCGACCGGCGATCCATCAGCACAGAGCGCGGACAGTAATTGGGCTCCGATCATCAATCATCGATCGTTGACGGAGATCTGTCAATTTGGGTTTGGGCTTGAGTGCGGTTGAGGTTGAACGTATGGCCGTGCTGTGTGCTCCATTTGTTAGCTTCCTCTTCGGAGGATACAGCCATTAGCATGTGACTTCTTTCGGAGGAACAGTCCAACGTATGGTGGGAAGCGCGTGTCTTTGCCATTATTTTATTGTAAGGAGAGAAAATACACAGACAGATGAAGCATTTCAAAGTCGTACCAGTGACACCCGGTGCTAATCAAAGTTAAACCGACGCTTGCCATCGAACCGGAACCCGTAGGCGGCAGCATTGCGCACGTCCACCAGGGCCGGATTGCGGTGCGCATAGAAGCTGCCGTGCGCGTGGGCCGGTCGTGAGTTGCCATTCTTCACGCCGTACATCTCGCGCGGGTAGAACGCTTCGAACGTTCCTTTCGGGGGGATAATGTTTGCAATCTCCTTATCGGTCGGATCGTACGATGCGGTGAACTGAAGGGTCTGGATGAGTAGCAGCAGTAGGAGCAGGATGCATGGCCGGGCGCACAATGAACCCGCCATCCAGGACAGTCTCATTGTGGGAGTTCCGTTCTTCTTCCGCCTGAAATGGAACACACACGTCATTAGGTGGGTCTTGACGATCTAATCCATATCACAAAAAACGTTACTCAAGCGATGGTTTCACATTTTTGCGTCACTACAGTTTGGTGTCTCGTTCCATGTCCCTCTGGGAAGACTAGCTTTTCTAACATCACTGTCTATATACTCAACCTGCATACCGCACCGAACTGTACCACTTACCGTAAGAAAAGGTTTGGAGGTTAGGGTTTGAACAGTGAAGTCACGCGTCACCGGTTTGGGAAGAAGTGCCCTGCCAAGCTTCACGAAGCGTTTGATGAGCACCGGCCGGATGCTGCACACTAAAGCTTCACTAAAACCTCAACTCGCTTTGCGGCGAAGCACCCGCAGGGGCCAAAAACGAAGTGGATTGACTACTTTCACTAGACCAACACCACTCTGTGTCTCTGTGTCTCTGTGTGATCTCCGTTCCAAAGTTGTGTTGATGATGTCTAAGCAGCGGAAGGGAAGCATACCAGCAAAGAGCCATCGTTACCATGGTGATCTGTGTAAGCACTAGCGTTAGCGTACCTACTGAAGCGTGTATGGGTGTGCTTTTCGATCGTTCAGCACGCGGGCGCTTCGTTTGACATCCTCCCTGCAGCACACAACGATGCGCGGACGCTGCTCGTTAGGGTGAGAAGATCGCTTATAACAACTTAACTTCTGCTGCGGTGTATATGTTTACACTTTTTAGCCATTGTGCGCATTCACCCAAACATAGACAAGCGCGCCTACAACTTCCGCTTCAATCAACCTTTACGCACCCCGAACGCGCTGTGGCGCTAATCTTTCGAACATTCGAGCGGCTGCACACAATTGCAGTTTTACCCACGCGCTTGCACGTGGTTTCCTTCCGAGTCTCCTCCGGTGCACCGATCGATCAGTCCCTCGGCGCCGGCGGGTGTGTGAAAAATTATGTTCATCATGTAAATTTAAAAATTACGGAACCCGCGATCGCACTGTTAAATTACGCTTAATGCTGCGTGGGGCTGGCGGAAGTTGCTGCGTGCAGTGTACGCACTTTATTAGAATCGATTGTAACATGCGTCAGCAATAAAATGTTTTATTTATTGTCCAGGAAATCCGCGTAGTGAGCCCCGTCTTTACAATGGCAGTTATGCAACTGCAAAGCATAAAGCATAAAGCACAGCTTAATTATTTCCAGGATCTCTTTCTTATTATAATGCTGTGTGCGTCACGGTTCTTATTTCGTCTGCAATTAGTTGTACAAAATAGTTGGCGCCAATCGGACGCGACTCGTACAAAATGGTCAATGCATGTTACAAATGCAAACGCAAAAGCGCAAATCATCATAAAACACTGTGTCTACAATCGAAAGCACATCATTAGCCAATGTTTGCTTCATTCGAAGGAATGGGCGCCATAAAAACAGTGAACGCGCGCGCACACATCGTCGACCCAATCAGAGCAAAACATTCGAATTCGTTGGGTTATTGCGAAACTGGTCAGCACAACTTAATTATTCCTTACCTTTGTTTACTCGGGTGTTCGCCATATTTTGGACGAGTTTAAGGTAACGCGAAAGTGCATAATCGGTACAGCCCCGTGCGTTTAGATAACGTGTATGATTTGCCTATCGCAAGGTGTTTTCCCTTTCTTTCCAGGGTGCATTTATGGAATGTAAAACATTTGCATAAATGCGTGTGGGGAAGGGAATGGCGGGCCATTCATTCTGTGCTATGTTTGGTGCAATTGTACCACCCGCACAGTAACCTATTTAATCGTCTTTACTAATGTAACTTTACTTTCGTACCGCATAGCCGAAAATTTCCCCATTTCTTTGCATCCCTTTTCACTTTTTGCTTTATCCTTTTGGCATGTGCAAATTGCTCCAAACCCCCCCCCCCCCATCAACAGTGTTCCTCGAGTCGTGATGGACTGTCGTGCTAAACGTGCACTTGTGTATAATAATGTATGCCCTCTTGAACCATCGCGCCGAGTTTAAACCGCAGCATAATTATGCTGTCAATCAAAAGCAGCTTTACGCGCGGATTTAATCACGCACGCTTTGCGATGAGCGATGAGCGCGATGGAAAAGTTTATAGAATTAAGGAGTAGGAATTTAGCGATACGGCACTTTTGATGAAAACAGTGTAACAATTTTTGTAATTTTTTTTTATAAATTTATCAGTAAGACCGTTCGTTGAACAACTGGGAAAGTCGTGCGAGTTGACTACTGAATCACGGGGTTGATTGAATTATGTGATTGTTCATTTGTTTAAAATATTTATTAGTTTTGTTTTACGTATTTTTCTGATTTATGCTTCATTATTTTTATTGTATTTATATATAGCTAAGGCTTTTACTAACCTACTTATATTTCAGAGATTTTGTTTTCTACTAAAGAACTTTTCACTTCATGCACTGCATGCAAACGTTTTGGCTTTCGGCTAATCGTTTGTGCTATCGTTCCTCACTCCCATTGGGCTACATTACCCGCCCTACTCAATCCCCTTTCCCATTATCGACCCCATATCGCTACCTGCAAATGGTGTAAAAAACCATAAACTTTAAAACGAAAGCAAGAAAGGCAGAAAGAAAGACACACTTGCAAAATAGCTGCATAGCATTTCCTTAATTTTTCCACGACGTGTGCAGGGATGCGGCATGCATGCACATGCACCAGTTTGGTTTGAGAACGAGTGCATAAGCCATGGTGGCGGTGGCGGCGGCGGCGGCGGCGGCGGCTCCCTTGCATGTTGCACTGCCGCGCGGAGAAGGAAAGCAAGAGACGGCGCGAAAGAAAGTAAGCGAGTGAAGCAGCTGCGCGTGAGGGAGAGAGCACCAACGATTCATAATGAGAAGTGTACGATGCGCACTTGCAGCACACCTTCATTGGGTGCATCGGGTGCATCGATTCTATCTGTCTTCCTTTTTTGGCTGCACCACTTGCCACCACACTGCACTGGTTGGTGGGGGTGTTGGATGGCCGTATAAAAAGCAACGCCATATCAGCAAAGGTGTTCATTTATGTATTATCAGTTAGCAGGCAACGAAGTAAACAGTCGTTCGAGATTTCATTACCCTTCCCAATACATCCTTCACAATGCGGCTCCGATTGGTGGTGAGTGTGGTGGTCGTAGTGTGAACTGGAGTGCAATTAGGCGCGGAGAGAGAGAGAGTTTTCAGATGCAGTTTTCGGGAGTAGTGTAATGCGGGAGTGAATTGTGTACTACAATTCAATTGTTGCATTCGGGGGAGTGGTTAAAAAAGTGTATCAAACGGAGATGTGATGAAGTGTAAAAATCGATACCTTTGAATGTACTGATGTGTTTTCTGGTGTTTTTAGTGGACGATGTTGTATACGATGTTGAACTGTGTTGTGGCTGTGCTGTGCAGTTTAATTAATCAATTATGATCAATTAATAGTGAACAATTAAACACAGCAAATTGGCCCGAAACAGGCCAATCATGAAAATGAGTTCGTAATTAGCAGAATATAGAACTTTTGCGTTATTTGTCACAGTTATAAAGCTATTTTCTATATTTACTATTTTTTAATAGAGACTTAAGGTTGATTTACTTGATTTATCTGTTTAAATTTTGTAACTTTTAATCCTTTATGTCTAGTACGTTATACTTTCAAAAGCTTTTTTATTGTTTTCCATCGGTAAAGAATTTTATATCTTTTTATTCAGCTAAGATAATTGGAACTTAAGTAATTATGAACGTTCAAAGTTTTTAAAACATTGGGTACTAAAATGCTAAAATACCTAAATTCGTACACTAAGTACTTAGAGTTCTAGCGTGACTCATAAGCCAAAACACGAACCTTGTTCTTGGTATGATTTATATAGCGCGTGTAATAGAGAAATTCATCCCGGTTCGATTCCCGACGCACTAATCACCTTTACTTCTACCATTTCGAAGACCAAAGGCCATACCTGGCATCTTCACACCTTCTCGATGGCAAAAGTGTCTGTTTAATGCCACCATTGACGGTGGTAGATCACCGTACTAAACTGCCGAACTGCCGTTTAAATGGTTGGCAGTACGTTTTTTTCCTAATTTTCTTTTTGTGAGAAAATTGTTAATGGTACACGGGAGTGTTTTTTTCTCTTTCTGTCTCTCTGCACCCGTTGCTTCCTCTGGCGGGAAGATGATCCATTAGTGCCATTTAACCTGGCATGTTAAGCTTTCTGGCATGTAGCCATAGCTCCCCATACATACATTCACGCTGCCGCTCATCATGATCATGATCTTGAGCACAGTTTTTTGAAGGGTTAATGAGCTAACAGAGCGGGCCTGCAGCCAAAGTGATGGCGGTAATTTATTTTATAATTCGTTACCGAAACAAAAAAAAAAACAACTAACGAGAGGCTATGTTTAATGCAGAAAGAAAGAAAGAAAAAACAAGCTGCCATATCCAAGGCGCAAACATCGCTGAAAAACGATCCATTCAGTAACGTCAAATTGATCGTTTCACGTCGTTTTCACTTTCCTTTTCGTGGACCTGATTCTGCTCCGTTCGGATTTGGTTCGCTATGTATATCTCACTGGCTAAATGTATTTTCTCTCTTTCCTCGGTTCCATCTGTTTTCACCTTCATCATCGTCGGCACCCGGTGCTTCCGAATGTGGCCGTTGCGATCGTTTAACAATCGGTACACGCCCCATAGATCCTAGCGGCATTTATGCTTCTGTTCCTGCTCGTCGAATCCGCCACTGCCGGGTAAGCAAAACGGGCGAATTTTCTCGAACCATCGCCGACGAGGAGAACAGTCGTGTGGTGCGGAAATCAAACACCCAGACACACACACACACACACACACACATTGCACGGGACTGAAACAAAGTTAAATTGTTCACGTTTACCATTATCTTTCCCTTTCCCGCCGCAAACTCTACTGCCCGCCACCCCACCCCGTACAACAGCAAACGGCGGAAAATCATCATCCACGTACCGGTCAAAGTGAAGCAGCAGAAGCATGTGCACACGGAAGTGAAAACGGTGCACCACCACCACAAGCCGACGGTGATTAAGGAGGAGAAGATCGTGAAGAAGGAGGTGCACAAGCCGGTCGTGATCAAGGAGGAGGTGGAGCACGAACACTTCCACCATCACTACAAACACGATCATCCCACGTTCGAGATCGACGGCCACGACGCGAACGGGCTCGGTTCAAGTCTTATCTGATAAGCCACTCAAAAAAAAACACAAAAACAAAACAACCCCCAAATCCCAAACCACTGCCACCGGAGAAACTAATATAATGATAAGGATAAATTGAAATTAAAGCAAAACAAAGAGACGTAAGAAGAGAAAATCGTTAATAAATGTTTGCAACAAACAAATGAACAACAAAAACAATTAAAAAAATAATTAAACAACCCCAAAAACGGGCGGAAAAAACTGATCTACATAAACATGAATAAAACAGATGTAAAAAAATACTACTTCCCCTGTTTGAAGTGCCTCTACTGCTGCACTGTGTTATTACACATTACCCACATTTCCTTGTGGCGATTTTTTCTTGCTGTCTTTTGCATTGTTCCCGATGCTGACCGTTGCGTTTTCCGCCTTGCACCGACCGCACCCATAAAACCGTGCAAGTTAATTTTTCGCGCAGAGCCAAACATGCGGAAAAAGAAGCGTGTGCCCGTGGCGCTATTTCGAAGGCTCCCCCGGAAAATTGATTGGATGGATGGGTTTGGTTTGGTTCGTGATCGTGCGCGGTCGACACAACAGTGGCGCTTTTAGCGCTTTTGCACAAAGAAAGTATGCACAATGCGAACGGTAAAGCGGTTTGATTTTCGCGCCACTTTTACATCGCCTGTAATTGGTAAGACTATCCCCGGTTTGGAAGTTCATATTTAATATGGTGGTGTACATTTTGCCTCGATAAATTGGAGTTTTAGGGTGAGTATGGGTTTGCTTTGCTTTTTCGACGCGTGTGCGTTGTTCGACGATTATTTGTGTATTATTAGCAGCAAATCAAAGCAAATCAGATAGAAAAGTTTATTCTTTTTTGTTTAAAACTATGCACAAATGTTTACTACGCGTGCTCATGAAGTAATTAATCGAACCTTATTACGCTATCAATTGCGTATGGTTTTTATTGTAAGGGTCAGGAATGTTTCACGCATCTAATCAGATAACGAATGATTGCATAAAGTATACATTATCAAGCCAGTCAATTTGGTGGTTGAGCGATCGTTTTTAGTAATTTGGTCGTGCAGTAAATAAAACATTCTTTAAATTATAAAACAGACATTTTACATGGTTAGCTTCAAAAGTATTATTTTGATGTTTTGAAGAAGCATAAATCAGTAAATTCCCAGCTCAGTGAGTTCCTAACGGCTTCGTATAACGGATTTAGCCGCGTTGCACAAGGCCCACTTTGCATAGTTATGTGAAGGTAAGAAAAGGTGATAGAAATAAAATAAAATCTTCTTAAAAAAAAATAAGTGAAAATAATATACAATGAAGCACAAGCATATACGTAGGACTGACTATCCTGCTATGGGGGGAAATCAATAAGTCACTGAAAGCCAACCCCACAAGTGTGTTGGCAGGCCTTGACCGGCATCGGTTGTTGAGCCAAAGAAGAAGAAGAAGCACAAGCAAGGATTTACAATTCCAATATTCATAGCTGTACTTCACAGAAGCAATTCTGAAAAGTATAGCATAATTGCTCGCCTTAACCGATTTTTGGAAACAATTTAACATTTTAATAAAAACCGTTTAGAAATATGTGCACATTAAAAACCATTTTCTCTATAATTAGATAATTTCATAATGGGCATAGAAGTCATCTCAAGAATCGCTAAATTGATGTTTAGTTCTGCATATAATACTTTTTACCATCCAATTAATCAATACCTATTCTATTTGACGTAACGTCCTATGCGGACATGCCGGCCTATACAGGCTTTCAAGACTTATTATAGTACCACGCAGCCGGATTGCTACGGGGAAACGTTCCATATGAGCCATGAACCCACGTCGGGCATGTTACTAGGTCGCACGGGTTGACGACTGTGCTACGGAACCTAATTCGTGGAATTAATGGAAAATTGTAAAATAAATAACATTATTTGCGTTGAACATTCAATGTTATCTGCCGTAGTAAAAAAGCATTATAAAAAGAGCATTTAACGGCTTAACTGTTTTGAATATTGATCACTCACGTGTTTTGTTTGCGCCCTCGTTCACGCTGGGCACGGATAATCGGGGATGTGCCGGTTAGCCTTTTCGCATCCCTATCCGGCACAGTGGTTATGATTTTGTCCAATCGGTCACAAAATTGTTTATTATCTGGTTGAAATATGTTTTGTTTTTGACGAAAATTACTGTGTTTTATCTGTTTCTTATCAGGTAATTATAAAACGAAAATATGCTTTATAATCACTTTTCTTTGTTAGACCGTGCTGAATCCCGTTATGCCACCTGTGTGTACACGATTTGACAGTAAAGTGACGATGTGTTTTGACTCGGCAACTACGAAAGCACCAGCCTAGGGAGCAGTGAGAAAAAAAAACACGCACTCACTGCATTGAACAAATTAGAATATCTGCACCATGTCGGTAGGTACAGGGTACAAAAACGTTGAATTAAACTCACACAATCTAACCAACACAATGCATCCCTCAGCAACAGCAACCGCCGAAAAAGAAAGCTACCAAGGGCAGCAAACAGATCGTGGAGGAAAATGTGGCCACGGTTAAGTTTTACCGCAACATGTCGCTCATTGCCACCGCGGTGCAGTTTCTTGGCTTTGCCGTGTATGCGGAGCTTTCCACACTGGCAGTGGTACGGTTGGATTACGGTTACTCTCATTACAAGGCATCTAATTTCAACTTTAACCCATTGAAGGTCATGACTGTCCTGTGCGTTGTAGCGCATGTGGCCAGCTATTACTTTATGGCGATGATCAGCAAACCGAAACTTACCGAAAAGGGAGACATCATCGAGACGGGTACGGACCTCAACATTGAGGGAGGCATCACGGAGTAAGTGGCTTTCGGGTTGAATGGTATTTAAGTTCCGCCTACTGAGCATTACACTTCTCACCACAGACACGTGAAAGACATCGTGATCCTGACGGCTGGTACGCAGCTTGTATCCATCCTGTCGGAATTCTTCTGGCTGCTGATGCTGCTGCTCCCGATTCGGGCCGGCTGGCTGTTGTGGCAAACGGTGGGAAAACAGTTCTTCCAGGGCGATCCGGCAGAAGAGGCTCCTGTCAATGAGAAGAAGCAAAAGAAGCTAATGCGAAAGATGAACCGAGCGCGGCAATGACATTAATCGTGACATGATGGTAGGAGACTGTTGGAACCGTCTCCAACAGCCACATCGCAGCAGTGTCCATCCATTGTAAGGAAATCAACACCATCTTCAACCAGCAAACCATTCACCGGAAGAAGGCTCACGTGGTGCTGGTCCACAACACTGGAGCAGTGTGTGTGTATTCATCGTCTTACTGTTAAGCGCGAACTCTTGTTTTATGTTGAGTGTGGTTTTTTGTTTTATTTAGACTGAATATAAATAATTTTCATGCTTTGCTCTGAGCGGCTGCGTAAACGGTGAAAACCATGCTAGTGAAAAGTGACCAAACACTGCCTGGAAGCTTTTCCAGCGCGATTTCTTCACCCAGCGGGCTTCCTCCTTTTTCAGCTGCTCTATGCCCTGCGTGAAAGAAAGGAGAATTCAAACATTAGAAGCTATCTGTCTAAATAACAGGGCTAAAGTGTGCCGCCGTACCGTTTCATCCGTCCATATTGCGTTCAGCTGTGTGCCGAGCATGATCATCGTGAAGACGGCAAACAGTAGCGCTTCCAGTATGAGGAAGAGCAACAGTATCACGGTGGCCGGTGGCGAATAGTTGGAACACTCTCTCCACTCGTTTTTGATGCACAGGCAGAACTGATTTACAGCCAGAAATATCGAATGGATGGAAATGAATGCGATGTAAAACTGTTGTGTGTATTGAAGGAAAAGGAAAAACAAAGTGCACCGGAGATTAATTGATGCGTTTTGCGTTGGGATATTTACAACCAGTGCTCCCCTCCCTCTTACCGTAAAAAGTACGAAAAACTTCTGATTGTTCTCCCCGACGCAGTTGTTTATCCACGGACAGTGGTGGTCCATCTTGCGTATGCACCGCTGGCAGACGGAACAGTGATGGGCACGCTCCGGCTTAATACTGCAGCATTTGGGACATTTGAAGAACACCTGCCCCTCCTGGTAGCCGAGCTGCTGGATCATTTCCTTCGTGGCGTTTCCTTTCGGTACGGCACCCTTGGAAGGAGCAAAACGGGAGGCTATTAGGACATGTTTTCAACGGTTTCCAAAAAAACGTGTTTCTGTCCAAACTACATCGATCAAATAATGACTAATCATGAAGGTGGCATATGTTCTTATCAGCTCGCTTATCGGCATTGAATCGCTAGCTAAAACCCCTATGTTGTTTACTAAAACGTGGACTCATGAGTATAGAAACGATAAAAAATTAAATCCTCAAGTACGGTAGCACAATACTGAAGCATCCAATGCTTAAATCATTCAAATGGGGTGAAGCAAAAATTGTGCCTGATTGGCCTGGTACGGTGGAATGCAGTAATTCCCATTCCGTGGCTCACTCACCGGATCGGACAGCATGGTACGCAGGTGTGATGCAAACGCCAGGAACGAGCCCGTGTTAAAAATAATAAAGTTAATGTACCGATAGGCCTTGTAAGGATGGGGCAGCAGGATCACCATTGTGACGACAAATTCCGCATACAATCTGCAACAGTGGAGGGTTTGTTATTTTTTTTTTTATTCGCTTTCCTCAATCGTCCATTAAATTTGAAACCGCGGCAAAAGACACTTACATTAAACCCCATGTTAAAACGGCACAGATAATGCCGCAAATGTCCTGCAAAGGGGAGACAGAGAGAGAGAGAAAAACAGGATCATATAATATTAATAGCCGTACACAGATAGCTGGCGTAAACGGAATGCGGCATTCCATCGATCATGGGAGGGCTGGAGAGTGGGAGGCAATTGAATAAGGGTCAAAAGGGGAAATAGGGGGAAGAAGCACGCGAAAACAATTCACACAACGGTACCTGTACACACCAAACGCGTCCGCCGCAGCAGCGGTTTTGCGTTTCCTTCTCGTTCCTCATCAGCATGTACTCGTACTCCATCGTTCGCGGAGACGGGAGAGGTGGGAAGCGGCAGCAGCACCAAGATCCGGCCACCTATCCTCCAGACGAACTGTGGTGCAGCAGCGGCGCCCACCGGAAGGGAATTGCAGCCAACCACCACCACCACCACCACCACCCACCAGTGAAACGATTCTTGAAAACACCGTAAATCAATCGATAGTACGCGGGCTGGGACGGAGAACGCAAAAATCGTTGCACATTCTGTAGGGTTTCGTGTTTTCCTTTGCTCTGGCGTATTGTGTGTGCGAGTGTGTATATACGCAGGGACAGGGCGCGCGCGGTTGGGTGGTGCGCGGTGTTTGCGGGTGTCGTCAAATCATGTAAGTTTTTCTTCTGTCAGACGCACGGTGGGAAAGGGCGCATGCAAACTGTGGAAAGATTAGAAAAAAGGTAATTTAATTATAATACCTTAATCATGGGTTCTAATTAGCTTAAAAGGGGATAAATAAGCGATAAATAGCAAGCAACGCGATTTCTTCTAAAGAGAAAGAATTATTCACACACTGAGGGCATTTTACTCCTTGGTTAGAGCTCTGCACCGACAACATTATGCTGGAGACCATCGATTTTATCACTTTTTTTCAAGTTTCATCACATTTAATTTTGTCATACAATTACACGAGTCAATGTTTGACCTAGCTACTTCAAAACAATGCCAAAAATGTTGCAAATCGTTTGCACAATTTCGTTGAAGCGGGAAAAAAACAACGACCTTTGGTCACTGTCTGCCATCGAAGCGCACCTTATGGTCCAGCCTGGCCCGGCTCAAAACCAGCAATGCAGCGGACTTTGACAGCCGAGCGCACGTTGTGTCATTCGTCTCCGTTTTCCACCCATCATTCGCTCGCCCGTTTCCAGCCGCGAGGAAAATCCACGAGGAATTTCGTCTTTTGCGGAAAAGCAAGCGGTGCTCGTCTTTTTGCCGTACGCGCGGAATCCAAGTAGCTAGAGTGCATCGCATCGCCATGGCGGATCTGGATGATTTCTTCGCCAAGAAGGACAAAAAGAAGGGCAAGGCGAAAAAGTTTGGCACCGCCGAGGAGATAGCCAAGCAGCTAGATGACACGTCGAAGAAGGTCGTCGAAAGTAAGATGAAGCTGCGACCGGTGGATTCGGATGGCAAACACGATCCCAATGAGGTGAGTGAGTGGCCGGTTGCGATTGCTATCGGTGGCCGGTGCCAATCTTGTGAACCGGGGTACAGCGCGAACCCATGCTGCTGCTGCAAGATATCATATGGCATTCCGTTTTTTTTTTTGCAGCCGGAAGACGAGTGGAAGGTGTTCGAGGAGACGAAGAAGGACTACAGCGGACTGAAACTGGCACAGCTGAATATAGACGACGATGCGAACCATCACGATTCGGAGAACTCGGGCGTCGATCCGTCCTACGATGGGGAGGGCCGGGAAGGCGAAGAGCGCGATCCAAACAAACCGTGGATGAAAAAGGATGCAGCGAATGCAGCGAAGAAGGAGAAGGCTGCACCGGCCCCGGAGGCTCCAGCAACCACAAGCAATATTTATATCAGTCCAGCAATGAAAAGTCTCGTAAGTGTGGCTATACGGAGAACGTTCTCGAATATCGGGTCTCCTCCCCACCCACTACCGCTGATCAAATGCATCCCCCCCCTCCCCACCCCATTCTCACCCATCTGCACCATTGTTCGCACCTTTTCCAGATGGCAAAACAGAAACAGAAGAAAGGCATCGCGCCGGATCTACAGAGCGAGGAGTACTTCCCGACGCTGGGCCAGGAAAAGCCGGCTGAAGCGCCCAAACCGCCGAAAGTGGACCCGTCGTTCGAGGAGGTGAAGCACGGCGTGCGGGCGAAAACGGTCGAACAGTCCTCAACCAGCGGCCAGATCAGTATCGGCAACCGGTTCAACTCACTGAACAACGATGCGAGCTAGGGACCAAGTTCCGCGCGCCGCCCAGTATCGTTTTAAACTTTTATACAACTACCGTGCTACACACTACTACTGCTGCTGCATCAATATATGTTGCGCGCCGCCTACTACGTTCTCGTACTCCCTCTCTCTCTCTGTTAACTGCATTTGGGTCGGTGCCTTGGGTCGTTCCGTTTGAGAGCCGCCGGATGGAATTTGTGTAGGAGTTTTCCTTTTGTTTTCGTTTCTCATCTGCTTTTTGTTAATTGTTCCCTGCCCCAGACCGGACAGTACGGCTCCTTTGATCGTTGTGCATGTGTGTGTCATGCGAGCATGATTTCGATTTGTATCCTGAACAATTGCTGCACTGTTGCCGCGAGTGCACGATTGGCTGCGGCTAAACGGCTGCCCTACTGCCCCCGAGTTTGTATAAATTGCAACTACAAATGAAATAAAATCGTAAAAAGGGAACCTCGGACCTGCTCTGTAATGGCTAAAACAAACACATACACCACATACCCGTAGGCGTGAAAAGATTGAGAAGTAAATGCAGAGAAATTGATTCGTTCAGGATCTCCTGCTTTCAACGAAGGAAGGCATTTTTCATCTCCACGAGTTCGCTGTACGGAAATAATGTTCCCGCCTCCAGCAACTATTTTTGTTAGCTTACTTTATTAATCTGATCGGTTTGACACAAGTAAAAAAACGGGAGAAAACTAATATCAAACAAAAAAAAGGACACACACTCAATAGAAAAGAAGCACCACGCGCGAAGTCACGTGAAGCCTAACGAAACCCAGTTTCCCAGTTGAGTATTTTCTCCCTTGCTCCCTGCTTCGACGGTGCGGGAAAAAGGGCCGCTAAGGAGATTGGAAAGGGAAATGGCCGTTATGGCCTATGCCCAGCCGAGCATCTCGTACACCGGGGCCCTCAGCCCGGTCAGCGTGAGGAATAGCCACACCAAACCGTAGAGCAGGAATGCCTTCGCCACCTTATCCAGCACGTACAGACACTTGAGCTGGATGCGCGCCTTGGGCAAGGTGGACAGTGGTTCCCTCATGCAGAACTGCCGCCCGCCCAGAATGATCCGCCGCAGGTAGTCCTTCGTGTCGATCGCATCCACGTCCATCGTGAAGATGGTGTTATCCTCCGGCGAGAGATGCTTCGCTATCGCTTGATACTGGTGCGACTTAAAGTCCCACTGCCGGGTGGTGAAGAACTGCAGCAAGCTAAGCCCCTCCGAGACCATGTTCTGTATGCGGCACATGCTGGAGAACGAAAGCGGGGAGGGCAAAACAAAAAAAGTTATAAAAACCTCGCCGAATTGCGCCGAAACTAAATGAAGCCACTTACAATCGCTTCTGGCCGAAGCAGAGCATCAGAAAGTCGATGAAGTAAGCGGGCAGCCAGTGGAACAGCAGAACGCAGATGTTGTGGTACGTTTTGTTCATCGTAATGTCGCCGTCCGGGTACCAGACGCCGGCCTCGAACGGATACTCGTAGGCGGTCGCCTTGCCCAGATCCAGCACCTCCTTCCAGGTGGTTCGCTTCGTCTCGCGGCAAGTAATGTTGTACACCGGTATTTCCTTCGGCCTGTTAAAAAGAAGCAGAATATGATGATGAGTCGTTAGCATATGTGAAACTGAACTGCTTCTCTTGCCAACTGACATCTCCTCCATCTGGCCCAGGGTGTAGGCGATCGTGATCAGCCCATTGATGGCTAGATCGACGGGGATGACTTCCGCGTTGTATTCCCCGTTGCACAACATCGACCGGATGATGCCCTTGCCACCGGCCACCATGATGCCGACGGGACCGTTCAAACTGTCCACCCATCCTTCGACTGGTTCCGCATTGGCAGGACATACTGGAATGCGAGAGGGAGGAAGCGAATATTCGTTTGTTTTGTCGAAGATCGATCTTGAAGTCTCTCCGAGGACATTGCACACTTACCGATGCTGGGCCGGACGATGCAAACACGCAGCTTGGAATAGGTGTCGCGCACCAGCATTTCCGCCAGCCGCTTCGAGTAGGTGTAGGTGTTCGGATGGGGCGTGAGCAAGTTCGGTGTGATCATGTCGAGCGCCTTCTCATCCATCCACTCCACGGTACGCATCAGATCGTACGGATTGTGATGGAAGTCGTGCACCTTCTCGGTGAGTACTTCCTGCGCATGGGGGTAATGGCAGAAATTGATTAGTAAATCTAGGGACCGGTTCCGGGCAGACCGTGCAGAGCTCACCTTATCGCAGTAGCAGAATGCCGTGGACAAGTGTAGCAGCGCCTTCAGGCGCTTCATCTGCAGACAGAGATCGAGGATACGCTTCGTGCCGATCGTGTTCATCTCGATCGCATCCTTCAGCCGCGCTTCGAGCTTCAGTGTGGCTGCACAGTGGAACACGATCTCGGCCGTGTCGATCAGCAGCTGCTCGTGCTCCGGGCTGATGCCCAGCTTGTCGCTCGTCACATCGCCCGGTATCGGGACGAGCTTTTTGTACACTTCCGGCTTTTCCTCCCGGATGCGCTTGAAAACCTGCAGCCGAAACAGAAACAGAGCATTTGGGCGGTGAGTTAATCGGCGATCGTTGCAATTATTGCAATCTAAGCATTCGGCATCAACATGATTCTCTTAATCGAGGCGGATCTTAATTAATCTTGAGCTTTGTTCATGGCTTCAATTATTCCTCACACACACAAACACGAAGCAATTGAAACCCGTCATGGTGCCATGGGCTTCATACAGCACGGGCCAAATCGATCGTACCACGACGTACTTGCTCGATGAGGTACGCATGATGAAGTGTTTTTTGTTGTTGTTTGATGTACCCCTTTTGCCCTTCAAAGCCACAGGTGCCCCCGTGCGAAGCCAAAAGATCATCCTTGCCCCCATTGACGTCAAGCGGGGCCTGGCCCGCCATGAATTAAGCCATCATTCTCCTCCCGTTTCTCAAGGTGCGTTATTTAATCATCTCGCACAGCAATGCTCTGTGGAGCGGTGTAATTGCGATATCGTTCGTTACTTACCGGTAGCTTGAGCCAATCCTCAATACGTGTTTGGGGCGATTTGCCGCGCTTCGGTCGCATCAGGACGTAAATGCGCTCCAGGTCGGAACAGGAGTAGAGCAGTTTTTCCAACAGCACCTAGGGAACCGATTTACCAGTTAAATGAGGCATCTCGTGGAAAGGTTGTCAGAAGGATTTATCGCAGGAGGAAGATCACTTACCTTGCCCATGAAACCGGATCCACCGGTGACGAAGATCGTTTTTCCAGTGTACCATGTTTGGACTGGTGTTTTCTTTACCAAATCTGCAATAGACGATAAATTTGACTATCAGAATTGTATGTTTCAATTAAATTGATTCTTTTAAATGTAAAACTAAACTTGTATTAGAGTTTCATCATCGAGATATTTAAATATCTATCATGTTTCCATACAACAGTATTTTAATCTGTATTCATTTTTGGAATTTTCATCTCAACATATTGGAGCCTTTTCTCTTACGATAATCCATTCTAGAGACAAAAATTTGCTTGTTCAAGCAGTCGGAATATTCCAATTTGTATTAGCAGTCCATTTAACAAATACTTATTTCCGATTTACAATGCTTTCGAGATTATCCTGCGGAGTATCCTTTAACAATTTACAATTTTAGTAGTTAGAATTATATTAAACAAATTAATTTCCATCACTAGTATTCAAGAAATTTCCAATTCAAAGTTTTTTTTAATAATTCAGCAAGCTGAAGAAATACACTTAAGTAAAATTTGAAAGATCGATCTATGAATAGTTACATTATGTTTGATTAATCTTTATAATATATTAATCTTTATAATTTCAAATCATTCTTCGTTTATGTTAACAATATGCAGATATTAATGCCCCATTGTACAGTCGTAAACTCGAACGACTCAATAGCCTGCTCGTCATAAGCTCAAGCTTAGAATTAACCGTCCTTCCCATAGCAAGGATTAACTATCAGGCTGCGTGGTAATCATTGAGTCTCGTTAATTAAGTCTCGAAAGCATGTATAGGCTGGCATGTCCGCGTAGGACGTTACGCCAAATAGAAGAAGAAGGTGTTATTTATGTAGAATAAATAATAAGATAATTTATCGGGCGAATACACTATTGATCGATGAAAATTCAATCACAGGAAGCATTATTTTTGGTATTATGTTTGTCTTGAAGCTTACAGTTCTTATGCATTGGCAGGATTGGAAAATTAATACAAAACGTCTAGTAAAAATAATATAAACCAACTATTTTTGTATCTTATTATTATATCCAATATCATTCAATCATTGAGTTCAACTTTCACCCTTAATCTCGAAAGATAAAACACGACGGAACTTAATGAGCCCATTCCGCCTAAATTATCTCCTCGTGGCAGACGATCACACACGTGAACTTTCCCGCGCACTGCTGACCGGAAAGAGCGTATAATTTATTGCGTACATTTTTAATCCGCTCCCCGAAAGCACCGGACGCAAAAGTGATTATTGCCACATCAGAGCCCTGTTCAGATGGATCAGGTTCATTTTTAAGGTCGGAAGATCGCAAACGCAAATAAAGCAAAAATTGCCCATAATCTGTCACTGCTGTTACTATAAAAAAACGAGCTACTTGCTGGAACCTTCTCGTAGATTTGCAACAACAAAAAAAGAATAACTCACATATGGACAAGAATTTGACCTTCTTGAGAGGGTGTTACGTCGCTGTCGGTGGTGCAGAAACAAACAAAAAAACGAACCTCAAGGGTATGGAAATGTTCCAAATGCCCAAGGTCCGCCGGCCTTTGGGCGATTTCCACGGCGTACGAATTTTTCCCACCGAAACGAAAGTGAACGCGCGGAGCTTTTCGACCATCGGATATCGGCCCGTGCCCTGTCTTCTTATGCGCAATAGCACGGCACGCCAGCTCATAACGCAACGTCAGCGGTGCTGTTCGCCATGCGCATATGCGCAAGCGGTCCCAAGGAAGGTCAATACGCAGCGCAGTGTTCTGTACTTGCGGTGATGCGTAGTGGGGGGTTAGTACAGCACACTTAAGACACCCGCCATACGCAAACCGTACGCAAAGACTTTTCCAGACTTTTCCGATCCGTTCACGCATGCAAACACTGGCGAGCGATCACGCATCCGGTCGCGTCGCGTTCTAAAGCCGTTGGACGACGACAGCATGCGCAACGAACACGTTTTGCGCGTTGACACCAGCGTCGCGAGGGTTCAAAACACGGACCATTTTGTTCGGGTGATTTATGACGGCGCAATTTTTGCCGGCCCTTTCCCTTCACCGTGCACTACCCCTATGCCTGTCCGCTGGCAGTGCTGTCACGAAGAACTGATTTAAACATTCGCTTTTAATAAACACACACCCCTGCTGTATCTTGATGCGAAGATGACTCTACACAGCAGTGCTTCATGATTGTTGCTTCTTCTCCAGCAAAGGTTGCCGTTGGCAACTGGGCACAAAAACTCAAACGAATAGCTTTACCTTTCATTTTTGGAGAGCAAATCTCTGCTTTGCGGGGATATTGGGCAGTAACGAAAGATTTCACACAAAAATTAGCCACTAAACACCAAACTTTTTGGACACCTGTTCGCTCGCAGCTCGAGGTTGATTAATTGGCTTCGACGGCACAACAACAACTACAACAGCAGCAATAATAACAACGGTACACGAGTAGCACAGTACACACGCGACGGCGGTACGCGAACGACAAACGAGTCTCCCCAACACGATGCTCCGGTTCCTCCAAGCTCCAAGCGTAGACTGCTGGCAATGCGCGGCCCGTTCGCTAAGTCTATGACTATCGTTAGTGCCCCCCAAAAAAACCACAGCTGAGTGGAGTTCCTTCGTTGCGATGGATGGTGATGGAAGGGGTTGCTGCACAAGGGTCAATCGCAGTAGGCGCATCTGTGGCTCGTTGGTTTGCCTGTGAAGCTCTACCTCAGCCGCCACAAAGCCGCAGCCGAACAGATGGAGAGAAAGCCCACTCAGTGCGGGTGCGTGCACTCCAGATCAAATTGGAACTCATGCTCTGTCCGAGTAGTTAGACTGCGTTAGAAACACTTTACCGTACGGCTGTTGTTAATCATCATTAGACTCTGCGGAAAGTTCGTAGCGTCCAGTATTGTCCAGCCAATATTGTACGCGCTACTCGCTGGAACTCAACTGCTCCGAACTAGAGTGTGAGCACATTCCACATCAGACGAGCTGCGGAGCTACGGAGACGAGATCAAATCATTCGCCACCATCTTGCAGTCTCTCCGAAATTTGAGCAAACTCCATCGCTTTACGTAATAGTCCCAAAAAAAAAAAACAAAAAAATGGTTTACCATTTCACCAACACCAGCGCGACGAGGCTCCGGCACTTCAAGCCCCGTTTGTGGCCACGCGCTCAAAAACAGCTTCACGCTGGTGGCCCTGAAAAGCGCAAAGAAACGCGCCCCTTCTTGGCTGGGCTGACGGGCTCGGATGGCGGGAGCTGAAAGCATACACACGCACGCACAGGCTTGGGGACGGTACAGATTTGTGGCCGCTTTTGACCCGGTTCGGAATGGCATAGCGGATGGTTTCGAGCACGCAACGGCGGCACGGGGGCATTGCGCAACAACACACTCACTCTGCCCCGTCCTCAGTGGAGTGTGATTGAAATATTCGAATAATTCATCGTGCCGTCATTGGAAAAGTTTGGACATGCGTGTGTGTGTGTGTTTTTGTTGCGATGAGTGCACTTTTACTATACCGAACAAACCCGCGCAAAGGAACCCGCCAAGGACGTATCTAAGAGACCAGCATCATTTGCATCTGCGATCAGGCATATCAGGTTGAGGACATCTTATCACTCTTTTAATGGC